>NC_056738.1:355635135-355860135 GCF_019279795.1 Protopterus annectens
AAGGAGCAAGAAAAAGTTTCCCCAACGGGGTACTTAGCTTTTAGTTGAAGACTTTGTTTCTGAAACTCGAAAACGAAAATTTCAGGAGTCGGCCGACTGGCACTTGCGAACTGCTTCTGCTTCGGGCACTGCACGGCAAGACAGACTGATGTAATGGCGTTGGCTGCATGTTTTATACCCCTGATGACCTGACGTCATGGAAGAACGGACAGCAACCAACGCAGAACCCAAGACTTTGTTAATCAAGCCGACTTGAGGGCAACCTGCAAGCAGATTACTCAAATGTAATGACTGCAACAGTGAAACACGAATAACATCTACACCTATTCAGCACAGTCAACCCAGCACACTAACATGCAGACTGAAAATGTAATTAATGATAGGAAGCCAACCTCTAGCATGAAAAACTGCACATACAAATGGCAGTGACAGTTCAATGCTAAAAGTGTGAGATACGCATTTCACTGAAAGAAATCATGAGACAATATGTATGTCAGAAAAAATATTCCAAAGGCACAGAATAAAATTAACCGAGTGTCATAATCAAATCATTATGTGCATGAAAGGATACTGGAAAAACACAACCAAATGGTGCATTGTGGGACTCTGGTGAAAAAGAGGTAATTTCCCATTACCTAAGGTGCTGGTGAAACTTCAATTACAATACTACACTAAGTTTTGAATGTCATATTAGGAAAGGGACATTAAACCAACTGACAATACTCAACACAGTGCTATCAAGATCGAAGGCAGAATGAGGAATGAAGAAGACAAGGAAAGATGCAGAGAGCTGAAGCATTGGAGATACATATGAACATCACATCATAAATGCATACGTTAGTGATGTACAGAAAATTAACTATACAGAAAGGATAGTGACACTTTGTAATAGAAACAGATTAGTTTAAAGGTAAATGAGACAGGACAGATTAAAAAAAAAAGGATGGAAAATGGGCGGCATTTGCAGCAGCAGTATGATGCTAACAGCAATATTTGGGTAGGCATGATGAACAAAAACAAATCTTTTGTCAGCATGTATTCACAATTACTATAACATTACAATCTACTTCTTAGGAAAAGATATTTGACATCCAATTAAGAAATGCAGCTTTACAACTAAAACAAAATATGGAATTCCAAAACTGTCACAATGAATGGAAACACGGAAGTACTTTAATAATTCAAACTATCTGCTGTAATGTAACGCAGGACTTTAGCGCTTTCCTTTGCATGTCTTAAGCTACGGTACAGCATGGTTCTATGAAATACATTCATAACTCTCTTTTCTGCCTGGTACTACAGAACAATACAACAGGACTCCATCTAACAGTTATTTCAGTATGATACAGTTGTGTTGGTAAACTTTCTCAAGTTATGTTTACATTATCAATAAATCTTAATTAAAACTAAATATTTTCTGCGTTTGTCAACATATTTGCTTGATATGATCATCTACTCAGAGTGTGTGTGTGTGTGTGTGTGTGTGTGTGTGTGTGTGTGTGTGTGTTTGTGTGTGTGTGTGTGTGTGTGTGTGTGTGTGTGTGTATGTGTGTGTCCATGTGCGTGTGTCAATTTCTGTAGAGAGAGAGAGAGAGAGACACACACACATGTACATAACGTCAGGGGGTCTAGTAAAAGATTTTAAAGAGATCATCATTAACAGGGCTTCAGTGAAGCCAGTACATAAAACCTGAAATTCCACCAACATTTTAGTGTCATTTTATGCAGGAAAATACTGCTCCAGGATGAAAAGAATAATCCAAACACTCCCAGACATTTTTACTAATTCTAGGTGGCCCCTCTAGGGAAATCACAAACTATCGTCCCACTGCCATCCTCCCACCCTTGGCTAAAATCCTAGAGAAATGTATTCAACAACTCCAAAATCACCTTATCAATAACAGCCTACTATACCACTCCCAGCATGGTTTCAGGCCCAAGCACAGTACTAATGCAGCCTTAGTATCATTTAGCGACACCATTCATCACCTCTTGAACAACAGTCTCCTAGTCTCAGCCATCTTCCTTGACATGTCAAAGGCATTTGACACTGTGTCCCACCAGCTTCTCCTAAATATACTTGCTACCTACCATCTCAGCTCATCCACTCTTACATGGTTTAAAAGCTACCTATCTGACCGTAATCAGGCCACCAAATGGGAGAAAAAGTCTGTCCTCTGCCACCAGTGTCCACAGGTGTACCCCAAGGATCCATACTCGGCCCCCTCCTCTTTATCCTATTTACCAATAATATAAACTCAGCAACCCAACTTGCAACAATCATACAATACGCAGACAATACATCTCTTATCTGCTCTGCCCCAGAACTTCAAGATAAGACACAAAAAGCATTTCAGGAAACAGAAACCTACCTATCTAACCACAATCTCATGCTAAACCCCAAAAAGACCAGACTGATGTTTCTTCACAAACAAATCAACCAGTAACCACTCTCCATCCATCACAATTCATTCCACCAATGGAACTGCAATTGAACCCACAAATAACACCAAACTCTTAGGGTGTTACTATTGATGACAGGCTGAAATTTGATATTCACATTTCCGTGTCAATTAAAAAAGTCTATGCCAAGCTTGGAACTCTCTACCGTGCTAAACCTTTCCTTACAACCAAGGCAGACTAGTCACTGCTAGATCCCAACTTCTATCCACCTTACTCTACTGTTCACACATATTCACAAACCTCCACAAAACTGACCTTAACAACCTAGCATCCTGCTGTAATAAAATTGCAAAATTTTCCAGCAATCATCCCCATAAATCTCAACACTGCTCTGCTCTCCAACAACTGAACTGGCTCGAGCTTCCCAACCTGTTAACACTGAACCATCTCACCTTTGCACACAAAAATCATTCACAACCCCAACCGATGCCCTTCACTGTCCTCCCTAGTTAAACCACAAGTCAATACTAGGCCCCTTAAATCTTCTGACAGAATGATGCTAACAAAAACTCAGTCGCACAACTACCATGGTGACTGCCTCTACTCTAATAAAATAGCTAAGGCCTGGAATGCTCTCACCCAACACATCCAAAACACTCCCAACTACTCTGTCTTTAAAACCAAAACCACAGAACATCTCAAATCTAAGTGGTTGCGCTCCAGCTGCTCTCCTGGATAATAAACCCCTCCCAATCAACTTTTTCTCATCCCCTCTCATAGCAACTTTTATCCTTCTTGCTCCAGCCCATTTTAGAATGCTAGCTTTGCAGTGTTCACTGACATTTTAAGTCGGCTACAACCTATGACACTATAGCCCTTTCTCTCAAACAATTTAACTCATTTGATTTTCACTATCAATGATGCTAGCAACATCTTAAGTTTTATCTGTCTGCTCAACTAGAATATACATGTATTGGTCTTGTATTAAGTGTATTATTGTTGGTGTTTAATTTTATGATTTTATTGACTTTTTTATTGTCTATCTGTACAATAACTGAGTGTGTGGAGCTTTTCTCCCTGGGTCTCCGCTGAAAATGGGCTCCATGGCCTAGTCGGACACTACCCGGTTAACAAATGTAAAATAAATAAAATAAAAAACAACGTACTACACATTGAAGAGAATCTACCCTTCACATAAACTGAATATATCATCAGATCCCATACTTGCAGCAATAAGAGTTTGCTCAATCAGTAAATATGCAATTGTAAAATGCTTATGCAATGTCTGAACTATAAAAAATGTGAATCTATTGCAGATATGTTGCATAAAATAATCAGTGATAAAAGCTTACGCTGTTATACAAAGTGTCAACTGTTTGATATGCAACAGATTTATTTATTTATTTTTTACTCCCATGGTAACACACTCCAACAAATTTAAGTCCAACCCAAAAAATGTTCTTGAAACTTAATATGTATAGCTATCACAGCCTCATGCATTTTACCTGGTCAATATTAAGACGCAATGGCATTAAGGACACACGCAAATAGCACTCTTGGCCACCTAATCCTGATTCAGGATGTACATGGAGAGCCTTAATGGTCAGCTGCAAAATAAATAAAATATATTAAAAATAGCAATGTAATTACTACTAATTTAGTAATGAAATGTTTACCCTTTAACAAAAGAACACAGCTGTCACTGCTTACTTGAATACTACATATTTTACGCAACAAATAAAGAAACATACCAAAAGTCACAACACATTCCAGTAGTCATTAATACAACTATTCATTGTAATTTTGAATGTATTTCAATAGGGAGACAACACTTACAAAAATAACATACATGTCAAATATTTAAAGCAGTTGATTTTTGGCTTTTTCTGCATCTTTCTAAAACCTTCTCACAATGCTGTTCTGAAAATATGAAGTCCTCATTCTCAAAGGGCTATATTCCTTTTAGCTAATGCAAAACATCTCTGCGTTAGCTTTAAGGGATGTTTACAGCCCTATACAGCTCCAAGTTTATGTCTTCCACTCAAAGGTTTTCTATCTCTCAAATGAATTTCTAAGTGAAAGTGCTTCTATTAATCTATTCATGCTTTGATGACTTGATTACTCTCACTAGGCCAACAGCGTCTTTTCAGGGGAGATCCTAGGTGACATTCTTAACCACCATGAGAAATGTTGTCAGGGCACTGAGGAATTTCATTTACTCTTTTCAACTAAAAGAGGGAGCTGTACAGGTTTTCAGTGGGAGAATGGAGGGAGAAGGAGCAGCTGAGCGGGAAACTGAAATCGACAGTATGGAGATATCAGACTTTGGAAAGGAGATGGATAACACTACTCAGGCTGAAGTAACTGCACAAACTCAAAATGGAATGGAAATTTCAGTGCTGAAATTACTAACTAATGAAGGATGAGACGGATATGTCCTGATTAGAGGTTAGAAACAAAACATGTGCTGGTGATATGAACACTGACTATAGAGTGGAATCAACAGATTTAAATGAAAGGGCAGGTTGGATCCTAATGTAGGTAGACATGTGAGACTGCAACAAGGAGCTGAAATTCAGAAGGATAAAGGCAGATTCAGGCAAAAAAAAAAAGCTAAGCAGCAGTGGCAGCAACAATTGAGGCAAGTTCTGAAGAAAAGAACTGAAAGAAAATGTTCAATGTTGAGAATTTCTAAGAAAGAAGAAAGAGATATTGATAGATATACTGTTTACGACAAATTGATTTTTTCCTTTGGGTGTTTCCATTTCTGAAGTGAGACCTATAACACTGCTGGGAAAAGACTTTTTCTGATGTCACCTTTGAAAGTTTTTCTTTAAAGCAAAAGTTTGTCTTTTAAGTTAAATGACAAAAAGACTGAATACCCATGGAATGAATATGTTTTTTTTTTTCTGGGACATTAATTGTTATGGAAAAAAAAGCTGTATAACAGACATCATTACTGAACACGATATTTGACTATATTTTGATATAATACAATGTTCAAGCCATTGCAAAAGTTTACGACGACAGGAGGATAAGGAATGGTGCATAAGAAGTTTGGATTACTTTTATGGAAGTGAATAACAATATTAACCATGTGTCTTGCACTATTAAACATATAAGTAGGACTGTGAAGTACAGAGGACATCCCAAAATTACTTATTTTTGTGTGGATGAAGACCATTTATTAATAACTGCTCTAAAAGATGATGCAGTCATTTTGGGGAAGTTGGGCACTTAACGACAGACTGTGAAATGTGTGTTCAAAACATCATGCAAAAGGACAAGTATGGTTTGATTATGACGAATATAAACAAATACGGAGAAAGGTGTTTCACAAATGACTACTGGACAAACTAGTGAAACACTTGTTAATGTAGCGCAAACTGTGTTAAATGAAGACACTGAAGGAGCAGTAAGGGATACCAACTCTCAAGAAGTGAAGAAAGTGGAGCGGCTTTACAACTGACTGTACAGCAAAATAGTGAAATACTAGAAAGTGAGAACAAATAGTGTTAACTAAATGCCACCCTGAGGAAGGGGGAGGGCAGGAAGAATTTTCCAGAAATTGGGAAAGTGAAGCTGTTTCACGACGACCTACACAGAAAAAAATAAAATACTAGAGCATGATAAACTAACAATGTTAAATGAAGCACACCCTGAGGAATGGGAAAGACTTTCTAGAAGTGAGGAGAGTGAAGCTATATGGATACCCACATTAAGTGTTAAAAATTGTTTAAGGGGTGTATGATTGCTACTGGGTAAGATTAGTAGTTAATGGACGGGTAGGGCTGAGTATCAATGTTAATAAGGGCATAAAGTAAGGATGTCCTTTAAACATAATATTACTTGGACTAATTATAAGTGGGGTTACAGGAAAATGAAAAACAGAAGAGTGCAGCTAAAGCACCTTTTTTATTCAGGACAAATCAAGACTCTTTTGGTAATAAATTAAACTGACATTTTAGTAATTACAGTAAAGAACAAAAATGGATTGAATGAAGTAACACAGTGTTTAATAGCTGCATTACAGGAAGTCGGACAGAGTATTAGCAAAGAAAACAGTAGAAGGAATGGAAACATAACTATTTACCATTGTTTGTTTGTGTCTTTCGACTTTTCCCAGTTAGGGGTCGCCACAGCGGAACTCCGGTCTGCTAATGATTGTCAGTTGATTTTTACGTACCGGCTTGCCAGGCCTGACGCACAACCTTCAACGAAGGTACGCCCATTCACGCATGTCTCCACACAGAAGATGCTCTAGCTGAGAATCGAACCGGACAGCGTCTTACTGTGAGGCGACGGAGACATAACTATTTACCATAGTTATTTAAAATATCATCAAAGAAATAAAATTTGGGTATAAATTTCAGGGGAAGCAGAAGTTACGGCAGCACAATGGGAAGTGGCACTTTAGGACTTACAAGACATAATAAAATTAGGGAAATTATAATTTTATCTTTTAAGGAAAAAGTATATTAGCTACATTCTATTTTCTAGAAAAACTAAATTATATTGGGGTGTATGATACCAAATAAGTTATAACTTTATTTTTAAGGTATATGTGACTCTCATTTAAACCCCATTAAATGACGGATTTTCTATAATAAAGAGGGGCCTAATAGAGTTAATAAATATTTTTATTTTTCTATATTCTTTATATTTATTTTGGATACTACATCAGATTAAAAATGAGACAGAACTGCTTGTAGAATGTATTTTGAGTACTAGGTACTGCAGTTACTTATGGAGAAAAGGGGACAAAAGAAACAGACAGCTAAAAAGGGAAGAAGGCACTGAATACTATAATAGTATAAAGGAATGGAAAATAGATTGGGTCAACATAGAATAGTTCAAGAAAGAATGGTAAAAAAAAATAATGGAAAAGTTTCATTTAACTGATCGAGAGGATAAGTTAAGAAAAAATAGTTGTTAGTCTTTCGGCTTTTCCCGGTTAGGGGTCGCCACAGCGGAACTCCGGTCCGCTAATGATTGGCAGTTGGTTTTTATGGTGTCGAGTTGCCAGCCCAACGCCCAACCTTCAACGAAGGCACGCCCATTCAACGCATGTCTTTTGAACTCCCATTCGACCGCGGGGAAGACATGCAGACTCCACACAGAAGGCACTCCCAACCCAAGCCGAGAATCGAATGGGAGAACCTCTTGCTGTGAGGCAACAACGCTACCGCTGTACCACCGTGGAAGTCAAGTTAAGAAAAAATAGTAATGACAGTAAAATGACATGAATGAAGCAATTTCAGTATGTTAATTAAGAAGGATTTGTTATGGAGGTTAATGTTAGATTGGCTGCCAGCTGAAGGGTTAATGAAGTACAAACAGTATGAAGAAAGATAAAGCACAGTATACAAGGAAGAAGAGCCGTCAGTACATGTTTTTTGCAGGATGTAAAAAAGTGAAAAAATGTTGGGAATAGAATAAAGAATTATGGAAATAAACCAGCATAAAAGATATAATAATGAATATGGTAATGTACAGTTGATTATGGTGAAGGTAATTTAAAATGTGTAAAAACTAGAAACGTTTTTGCTTGTGCTTTGTTTCTGTGAAAGGCAAGGTGTAGAGGCACTGTGTACAAGAAATAGGATCTGGGACAGATATTGCAAGAAATAAAATGTTGGTTGTGGATTAAAGGGTGGGAATTAAATACTACAGTTGTGTACAAATGTATACAGAATACTGTAAACATGTATCTGCTTTTTCATGTTATGTAAATAAGGAATTAATAAAGACTCCTACTCTTTTTGATAAGTGATGTGGGATCTTTTGCATTCACCTGAGTTACCACTAACTAAGGCAAACTGGACCCTTGATTTTAATGCCTCATCTGAAGGACGACACATTTAGGAGTGCAGAACCTTCCATATGTTTCACTACAGTGTCAGTAATGGGAAATAAATTCAAGTATCTAGTATGGGAACTGGACCCACAATCTTCTGACCTTCTTGTACCAAAGCTGTGTGCTACCTGCTTAACTACTCACACTAACTATCATGGGCATACGTCTAGAATTAGCACTCTAAACACTCAATCCTCTAATTAAATGTTCTAGCTGTGTCCTGACAAATGAAAACTGGGCAGTGCATTAGTCACTTTTATGTCTGCTTAAGCCACGTTTGTATCCCCTTTATCAGAAGCATAACATACAACAAGCTGAATCATCTGTCTGAGGTTTTAAGCAATTCGCTCTGGCAGAATTGCAAACTGTGACAAGCATCTCCATTATGGAATGTGTTTTTTGCTGTTCAAAGTCTCTCATATAAACACAAGGAAGGCATGAAGAGAGTGGTTGACAGAAATATAAAGTTATGTCTTCCCATAACTTGGCATCTGTGTTGTCTTCCTTCATTCCTCCTCATGATAGGGTCTCAGATCTGACCTTCAGATCCGGCTTGGTCACATTCTAAAGATTTGGATCCAACCCTCAAGCTCCTCCCTCCTACCCATAATGCACTACACTCACTCAAGTACCTCAGGTCCAGTTTGCTGATTCTATACATCCAACACCCACACAGCAAAGGAACAGCAAATGAGGCTCAAACATAGGACATAGGAGTCCCTTCATAATCCAGGTTCCTCTAGAAGAAAAGAGGTAGTGAGGCAGCTGGGTGGGAAAGTGAGGAAGAATGAAGGAAGAAACACAGATGCCAAGTTATGGTAAGACATAACCTTTTAATCTGATGTTGTCTTCTTCATTCATCCCTACAATATGGTCAGAGTCCCAGGAGATCCTGGGTGGCCCTCATGGAAGGATATGCCGATGCACCATCAAACCAAAGGAGGTCCTGAACCTGGATAGGATATCCAACTTGTAGTGAGATGCAAATGTATGACTGTTAGACCATGTCACTGCTATGCAAATGTCATAAATGGCAGTTCTAGAATAGAAAGCTGTAGAAGTAGCCATAGCTCTGGTGGAATGTGCCCTGGGAGGTCTAGGTAATTCCAATCCTTTGTATGAATAAATGTACGAGATGCAGTCAGCTATCCATTTTGTCAATGTAATTTTAGACACCACTTGTCCAAGTACATTAGATGAAAAAGCTATGACAAGATGATCAGACTTCCTGTGTTGTGTATGAACATCTAGAAGATGAAGACATACTCCCCTTTTTTAAAGAAATTGGGAAAGAACACCAGTAATTGGATGAATTGATTAATATTGTTGTTGGTAGCTACTTTGGGTATAAAAGATGGATTGGTGTGTAAGGACACTCTGAAAGGAGGTTTGGAGGATAAAGCTTGCAGTTTAGAAATCTTCTTAGCAGAAGTTATAGCCACCAGGAAGACAGACTTTCATGACAGGAACTTCATGTCCCAACTTGATGCTGATTCGAAAGGTCCATGGGTCAAAGTCTGCAACACAACAGTGAGTTCCCAAGGGGGAAATGGGTCCTTAATTGGAGGGCTTAATAAGAAAACACCTTTCATGAAGAATTTGCATAGTCTAAAAGTGAACAGAGAATGGGATTGACTTGCAATATGAAAGCTGGAACTAGCAGCTAATTGTAGTTTGATAGTAGAGAAGCTAGCACCTTCGTCAAACAGGGTGCTAAGAAATAACAAAATGTCTGAAACTGTCACTGAAAAAGGATCAATGTTCCTTGCTTGTGGCCCAAATAACAACTCTCTTCTACTTACTAGTGTAGACTTTTTTAGTGAAAGCCTTTTGTGAGGCTTGAAGAATTTTACAGACCGGGAACTTAAGCCTGGACTGTCTCACTAGGGTTGGAAGTAGAGAAGCCAAGCGGTCAATTTGAGGGCTTGAAGATTTGGATGCTGCATCCCTGATGGATGGGAAAGAAAGTCCTGAGTTGGCTCCAGAATTGAAGGAGGATATTTCAAATGAGACCACAGGAAGGGGAACCACATCTGATGAGGCCAGAAGGGGGTAATGAGGATGACTGAGCTCTTCAACCTGCTTGCCTTCTGAAGAAACTCTGGAATGAGCAGAAGATCAGGGTAAGCATACATGAGACCCAGGGGCCAATCGTGGACTAATGCACCCCTCAGGGACTCCCCAGAAGAGGGATCAGAGTGAAGACATTGCTGCATTTGTTGTTGAGGGGAGAGGCAAATTGGTCGCAGCAAGGTTGACACCAAATGCTGAAGATCATGTTTGCCACTGGTTGATTGAGGGACCACTTGTGCAGAACCAGGAGCGATCTGCTGACTCTGTCCGCCAGATCATTGGTTTTCCCCAGGATATGCATTGCAATTAGAAGGCAGTCTGAAGATATCGCCGATTCCCACACTCTCATGTCCTCCTTGCACAAGGGGTAAGAACAGGTTTCTCCTTGTTTGTTGATGTACCAGACAACAGACATGTTGTTGGTGTGTAGTGCAATAGTCTCCAAGGGGAAACGTCCTGAAAGACTTGCAATGTTAGGAGGACTGGTCTCAACTCTAGGACACTGATATGCAACCTGGTCTCGGTAGGGGACCATGTGCCTTGGACCATCTTTCCATTGTAATGCCCTCCCCCCATTTGAACTAGGAAGCGTCCGTGGTCATGGTGGCTATAGGGGGGTTATTCAACAATACTGTGCCTAGAATGACGTCTGACTGTATCCACCAACTGAGGTGATGCTTCCAAATGGAAGTCAACCTGATGTGAAGGGGCAGCAGCTAAGAAAGGATGGAATATTGTCTCGCTAATGTCCACTGGAAAACCCGTATGAAAAATCTGGCTAGAGGGACTAACAGAATGGCTGCAGACATGGACCCAATGTTCTGCAGATCAATCGAACCATGGGGGACTGTTGGGCTAACAATTCCTGTACCTGATTTCTCAAAATGGTTACTCTGTGTGAAGGAAGAGAAGCTCTCTGATCCCTTGTGTTGAGCTGCATATATATGAATTCTAGGTTCTGTACCAGAGTCAGGTTAGATATGCTTATGTTTACGGTGATGCCCAGGGAGTGTGATAACTGGATTAAGTAGTCCATGGCTTAGATTAACTGATGCCTCATGGGAGCAGTCAGGAGTCAACTGTCTAAACATGGAAACACCTGGAATCCCCTGAGTCTCTAGTGAGCCGCTACCACTGCCATGCATTTGGTGAACACCTGGGGGCTGTGGTGGGTCCAAAGGGCAGTGCCCTGTATTGGTAATGACTGGCTCCCAGCCAGAAGCACAGATATCTCCTGGAGTGGCTGTCTATTTTGATGTGACAGTACATGTCCTTGAGATCTATCGAGCACATCCAGTTGTTCTTGTGCAACAGTGGAAGAATGGACTGAACCGTAACCATTCGGAACCTCGACTTCTTCACGTATTCGTTCAATTTTGCTTAGATCCAGGATGGGTCTTAGGTCGGTTGTCTTTTCCGGCATCAATAAGAAGAGGGAGTATGTTCCGAATCCTCTTTGTTTGGTTGGGACATCCTGGATGACTCTTTTTAGCAACAGTTGTTGAATTTACTGTGCTGCCTGCTCCCTTTGACTGGGTGGCACATTGGGAAGGCTTTTGAAATTTGGGGGAAGAAGAAAAAAGGGAATGTAATAACCTCTGAATATTATGCTTAGCACCCAATGGTTTTGAGTCAACTAGGTCCAGGCTTTTGGGTGCAAAGCTAGTTGGCCCCTGACTGCCTTCAGAGATGGACAGTTGGGCAGCACTTCAGGAACGCTGATAGGGCTTATCAGGAAGGGGCTCCCTAAAGCCCTGGTTCTGCAGACCCCCTCTGCCTCTAGAGCTGCATCTACCATCAAACCCTCCCCCTTTACCTCTAGAGGAGGGTTCTCCGCATGGGTCCTGGAAAGACCCTTGGGACTTGCAAAACCACATTTTCTTAACCCCCATGTTGGTTCCTCGAGAAGGACCTCTGGAGGGTAGAAAACTTGATTCCAATAGCAGACAGGGTTTTCCCATCCTTTTCACTTCAAAATCTGAAACTGATGGCTCTAAAAGGGAGAAGCCATTGAAAGGGGCATTCAGGAACGATGCCTTAAAGGGCTCCGCAAATGAAATAGCCTCATCCAGGCATGCCTCCTTAGGGAGAGTCCTGAAACAGCTGCTTCTGTGGTGTTCTCCATGGTATGGGAGATTAACTTCATTGATGTGTTGGAGATGGATGAAAGAGTGATCAGCTTGGGAAATACTTTCTTAAATTCCTCTGCAGGCATGGACTCTGACAGACTGGCTGACAGCTCCTTGATCAGGTCTCTCTGCACCAGAGTAAAATGAGCCAGATAGTTCAACAACCTCAGGGCAAAGGTAGCCGAGGCATTGACATACTTCCCAAGCCTGCCCAATGCCCTAGACTCCTTGTTAAGCAAATAGACAGTGGCAATTTTTTCTGCCAACTCTTTCTTGGTGGCTGCTGCCACCACAATGGCATTGACTATGGGACCAGTGTTTTCTGTCTGCGGGGGGTACCAGAACCCGATCAGGTTGTTTGAGTATGGGCTCGATAGTGTCCAGTTCCTTCCATGCTTGGTGAGACACTAAGTCCACCATGGCATCCGCTGGGGGGGGGAGTCACCCAAGACATAGATGGGCACGTCCTGAACGGCTTCAAGAGAAGTGACTTCTCAGAGGAAGGAGGCTGGGCAGACCACCCATATTTCTGCTTTAGGATCTCTAATATGTCCCCAAAGCAGACATCGTCAAGTGGGGATTAGGGGGATCCTTCCACCTCATCGAAGTCCGTATCTTCGGTTAAAGACTCTAATGAGGAGTCAGCGTGCCTCCTTTTACACGTTTTCTTCTGAGGGACTTCCTCAGCTGGGTACTCTGGAGAAGTGTCAGAAGAAGGGGATCACAACTGAGCAGGGAATTCATGGTGGCCACTCAGGACAGGAAGACTTGTGGCAGGACGAGAGGGAGCAAGGCCTGGATCTGATGAGGGTACAGGAGTGGACTGGGGAAGATGTGCCGTCGGATTTCCAACTTGGGAGAAAACCCTTCTCCACTATCTGAAAGGCCGAAGGACCAGAAGAAGCCCTTTCCATCTCCCTGAAGCCGAAACCACCGAGGAAAAATGGGCAGGACTCACAATGGATCCATGGCCTCACTCTGCTCAATACTCTTGAATTCTCTACATCCTATGCAGATAGACACATACACCTCACAAATGTAAACAGCGTGATGACACATACCAGGAAAAGTAGAGTCCATCTAACCTCATGATCCCTTTTTCATCTTCTGAGAAACTTAAGTGAGCATACCTGGACAGAAATATGGCAAGGATATAAAATGTCACACTTGCTAGACTTACCAAAATATTTTTGCTCAAGACATGTGGAGGGACTACCCAAACACCGTTTGGAAAGTAATAAGTTCACATTATAGACGTCTTCTCAAAACTCAAGTAATGTAAGAACATGACACAGGTTTGACTCACAGCTCAGGCATTTGAGGAACTGGCAGAAAGGATGGAGATGTCCATTGAGGGAAGTAGCCCTTGGACATTGCCGATGAATGTAGGGGTGGAGGTGGGAAAATACAGGTCGATTATAACAACCCCACCCTCAGCAAGCAGAAGCAGGTGCTGGCACTGCTCCCCTCCCCAGGGCACCTTTAAGATACACTCCAGACTCAGTTTACTCAGAGAAGTCTGGAGACAGAAGGAAGATACCGGGTGATGGATAGGGCACTGGGATAGCCAGACAGAATGAAGCAGAAGGAAGGGAAAAGGAGTAACGTAGGAATGTTCAATTTTGTAAGCTGCACTTAACCATAACAGTAGATGCTTGGATTCTTCACTGCTGAAATAGTCTTTATGTTATAGGATACAACAATAGGCCAGCTTCACAAAGCTCTGGCTCCCTCTAACACCTTCACTCTCACTGCCGATTGGACAGTCCAGTGGAGGGAAGTCAGAGTAAAACACACTTCAGGAATTTCTTGCCCTTAATGAGAGAAAGAGCATACTCATTCTGAAACTTTGAAAAGATGTAACAGTAACAAAACCTTTAGACCCCAGCCAGAAACTACATACAGAAGTGTGTGCGTGGGGGGTGGGGGTGGGGCAGGTTCTGCAGCACTGAGAAAGTTGAAAATCTACTGTTATGGATAGGTTCAGCTTACATAACCATGCTATGTTCATCACTCTCACTGCTGCAGCACCCTTTAGGCTATACGGGTTAATTTCCAAAGTTTATTCAACCTGGGAGAAGGAAGAATATGGATCCAACAGCCCTTGGGGAATGGTTCTAGTACAGCTTGTCCTGGTCCTAGAGAAGGAATCCAATTTGTAATGCTTTGTCAAACTAAGTACAGAGGACCATGAAGCTGCCTTTAGAATCCCTCTACAGTCCACCCCTTTCCAATATGCCATCAAAGGAGCCAAGCCTCTAGCAGAATGCACTATGATACTGCCTGGAACAGCTTTATTATAGTGGGTACAACAAAAGGCCTTATCTGAGGACAACCACCTAGAAAGTCTGTTTTGATACAGGTTGTCCTTCCTTTGTCCTATTATAAGAAATAAACAGCTAATCTTATTTTCTAAAGGACCTAGTTCTCTCAAGATTCTACCTGAACTGCCTGTGCAAATTCAGAGTACATAGAATCCTCTCTCTGGTTCTGAAGATATGGACAGAGGACTGGGAGACTGATGGTTTTATTCAAAGTAAAGAAACTACTATGAGCATAAATGGGGGATTTCTTTTTAATGTGACCCTATCTTTATGGAAAATCAGATAGGGCTCACCCACCATGAGAGCTTGCAACTCAGATACTCCTCTTGCAGATTTCAGAGCAATGAGAAATGTACAGTTTTTCATGTAATGAACCTTAAAATGGAAACAACATATTTAACTTTTCCAGCCCAAAGTTAAGATCCCAAGAAGGAACAAATGGTTTACAAAGAGGTCTTAGGAATAAAACTCCATTAAAAACATAAAGAAAGAAGATCCATTGGCAGACACACTGAAATGGCTGCAAGATGTACCACAACAGAGAAATAAGAAAGGCCAGAAGATAGTAACTCTCACAAATACTTAGCACCAGTGGTACATAATTCTTCATGGGACCCTGGATATTTTCTAGGCTCCAACTAGAATTTTTTTCTACTTGCCTACATAAGATTTCCTAGCAGTTGGCTTTCTTGACTTCTTGAGTACCTGCTGCTCATCCACATGCAAGAGGTGCCAAAAAGGTATAAAAACTGAATCATCCAGGCAATTAATTTAAGTTGTACAAGATTTGTATGTATCAAACTCTTTTTGCCTTGTGTAAATAGGTCCAGCCTGTGAGGAAGCTTATGTTAAATGCCCTTGGCTAATTCCATAAGAAGGGAGAACTGATGTTGCTTTGACCAAAAGGGAGTCACCACAACTACTTTTGGAGTCTCCTCCTAAATTTTGAGAATTACCTTGTATATCAACAGAAAGGGTTGAAAGACTACAAGAATGAAAATGCATCAGCTTTCCAGGGAAGGAGTCCAGAAGCATAATTTTTGCAGCTGCCTGTTTTGAAAAGAGGCAAAAAGATCTATCTGAGGTGTTACCCACACCCAAATCAATTCCTGGAAGACCCCCTTGTTCAACTTCCATTTTTGAGGATCTGTCCTATTCCTGCTTAGTTTGTCACCCACTATATTTTGCTCTGACGGAACGTAAGCAGCTTTAATGGTTAAGGAGTGCTGTACAGCTACTTCCCAAGCCATCATAGCAAGCCTGCACAGATGGCAAGGTCTGGTGCCCCCTGTTTATGTACCACTTAAATGACGTGTTGCTGCAATCACCAGAAATGGTCCAGGGGACTACGGGTGATGAAAAGAATTCAAGGCATAGATCACAACTAACATCTCTTTGACATGTATGTGCTTTGGTCTGTGTGAAGTTCCACAGACCTTGCAACTCTACCCCCCCCACACACAGAAAACACTCCCCAAGAAAATTCAGAGTTGACTTTTTTTTTGTTTGTTTAGACGGGTTCCTTTTTCCCTGTTGTTCTCTTCTTGCCATCTCTTTTTGGTCCTTCTTTATTCTGAGAAGGTTGGGATTTCTTGTTCTGCTTTTTAAAAGTAAAAGTAGATTTGGGAGATTTATAAAGTGGGTTTTGAAAAATATTAAGACACTCCTTGACTCAATTTCCCTCTTTCATCAAATTGTTTGATGGTATGATTAGCATATGGGACAAACAAAACCTCCTTATTTAAAGTAGATTTTAGAATTTCAGGCCATATCTCCTGAAAACTGTACCAGTAGTAGTGGTCCTAGACACAGTACCTGCATAACTATACACCCTTTTCAAAGCATGTTTACATGAGAAAAGTAAACTTACCATAACAATAAATGTTTGCATGATCACTGTTGTAGTAGCATTAGCTGTATGCGTTATATCTTGCCAAGAATATCATAGCCGACCAGCTTCCAAAGCTTCAGGGTACTTTCCATGCGCACAAACTATCAGGCAGCTTGAACTTAGCTGACTAAAAGAAAGAAGGAGGCTGAGCCCTGAAAGGATAATGCTAGGAACAACAGAAACAAACAACCACACTCTGGCATAAACAACACACCAAAAAAATGAGAAGGACAGAGGGATCGGCTACTGCAACAGAGATCATTCAAACTTGTACTGTTATGGTATTATGTTCTTTACATTGATCACTGTTGCAGTAGCCTTAGCTATATGGGTAGACTACCATAGCTTACAACATTTGAAAGGTGGAAGGAGAAGGGTCCAGGAACCCCTGGAGAATGGTCCTTGCAAAGCCTGCTTTAGAACTAGTGAAGGCATCAAGCTTATAATGCTTCGGAAAAGTGTAAACAGTGGACAAAGTTGTAACTTCCAGAATCCTTCTAGAATCCAACCCTTTCCAAAAAGCTACAGATGAAGCCAAGGCCCTGGTAGATTAGGCCTGGAAAATCTTTTGGTGTGGTGAGTATAACAAAAGGTAACAGCCTTAGACAGCCATTTGGAAATAAGTCTATTGATGCAGGTTGTCCCTTCTTACTTTCACAAGAAAAGTTCTATCAAGATAGCACCTAAGATGTCAATGGACAGCCAAGCTAAGGAATATCCTTTCTTCCTTATTTTAAGATCAGTAAAGAAAATGGGGGAATAGACAATTTGTCCTAAAGTAAATTAAGATACCACTTTAGGCATAAAAGACAGATTAGTTCTCAAAGTAACCCTGTCTCTATGGAAAATGAGATAGGGTTAAATTACCATAAGACCTTGCAACTCAGCTACTCTTCTTGCAGGGGGTCAGAGCAAACAGTAAAACTGTCTTCCATGAAAAGAACCTTAAGTTAGGTACATTAACAGGTTCAAATGGAGCAAGTGTTACCTTCTCTAACACAAACTTAAGATCCCAAGAAGGGGCCACTGGCTTTCTTGCAGGCGTTTTAAGTAAAACCCCTTTCAAAAACATTTTGACATGAGAACGCCTTGAAAGAGTAGGATCCACAGGCAGACATGCTGAAATGGCCAATAAATGAACCTTGATGGATGAGTAAGGAAGGCCATGGGATAGTAACTCACACAAATACTGTAAAACCAAAGAACAAGTAGCCATGAATGGGTACTGGTTATGTTGTTGTTAGTACCATCTAAAACACCTTTTCCATTTGCTAACATATAATTTTCTAGTAACAGGCTTACTTGCTTCCATTAGTAACTGGTGCACATCCTCAGTACACAGGTGCGTAAAGGAAATTAAGACCCCATCATCCAGGCAGTCAGTTGAATTTGATGGGAGTGGGGTGCATTAAACACCACTATTCCTGTGTGAGTAGATCCATTTCATAAGAAAGCTTGTGGTAACTGCTCCTGGACATTTCCAAAAGAAGGGAGAACGACTGTAGCCTAGGTCAGAAAAGGAGTCACCACAATGATCCTTCAGGCTCTTCAGAAGTACCCTAGATAGGAGTGGAAATGGTGGAAAAACATACAGGAACAGTCCCGTAAAAGAAAATGAAAAGTCATCTGTCTTCCTGGCCTTCTTGCACGGAGTTCTGAAGCAGAATCTTGCCAAATGATTATTTAGAGGGTCTATTAGAGGAACTCCAAATAGACAGATCAAATCTTGAATGCGCCACCACCACAATACTGCTCTTTTGGTGTAAAACAACTTGAAAAAGTCCTGAAGACCAAAGATGATTCAGAGAATAGAGTGCCTTGATCAGGGCAAACATCTCTTTTACATTTATGTGCCTGCATCTGTCTTAGGTATAGGTTCATACTAGGCTATCTGCCCTAGGGCTGGGGAGTCTGTGTGTGTGAGGCAGTTAGAGGGGCAGTTTGTCAAATGCCACCAAGATAACTGGACGAGGAGGAGGACAGGAACTGAGAGCGGGATGGGCATAGACAAATATTGAAATTCCTGGATAGAATTAAAGAGAAACAAGGGCCAGTGGGGTGTGTAGTGCTGTTAATTTTTTTTTGAGTTTAGTGACATATATTACTTTGGTGAGTTTGTGCCAGGTAACAGTGATGCAATGTGTTAAGGTAACAAAAAATGCAAAAACAGGACAGTTACTTTCTTTCAAACAAAAAAAAAAAAATACAGTAAGCAATGCAGATATCACTAGTGAGTGATCAAGCGAAGAGAAGCAGTGTATTAGGTGGACAGGAAATCAGAAAAATAACAAAAAAACAAACAACAAACAACAAAAAAATATAAGCAAGCAGCTATGGATCTAGTCACGGAATCAAACAACAAACAAACAAAGTCAATTTATAAACATACAGAGTTCAAATATTTATAAACTATAAACCTAAATTTTGCTTCCCAGCAGCTCTCCCAGGCAGGGGTCTCTTCTCCCACAGGGGAGTGCAGCAGAAGATGATGAACAATGAACCTTCTTAACCTGAAAATAAAGTGCCTAGAAGCCAACTAAGACACTTTGAACATAACAGACACAGGGGACTCAATCAGCAGCAGCAGTCAAGTTCCAATGAAATGAAGGATGAAAGCTACCTGCCCACACATGCCACACAAACCCCCTAACCTAAACTAAAAACAGCTGGTCTGTAGCCCAAGTCTTTAATCCAAAACTTAGAATGATAGCTACCTTTAATCAAGTTTACTACAAGCTAGTATAAAATAATAAATACAATTGAAGAATGTCTGGATTAGTGCTCAAGTTACACAAAAACAAGCTAGATCCACAGCAGCATCCGAATCCAGTCTATGCCACAGCAAACAAGGCGCACCAACTTCAGTAAGAAGCCCACACACTTGGCACTACTATCCCTCCTGAAACTGCTCCCCAAGCAAAGTCTGAGGTGTTTGAGATGACCGATTGCTTTGGAACAGGGAAACCTGAAGTTAGGGATATTTTCTGTCTCCATCAACTAATTTTTCTACTGACAAACCCCATTTGAAAAGACAAGGGATGTTGATGCTGGGACAAGAGAGACTTCGGATACCACTGAATCTTTATCCTATGGAGTCTTGTCAGGGTTATCATGAGAAACAGATGCCATGAGACCCAAAATCCATAAGTGTTCTCTCACAATGACTGAAGTCTGATTGGAAAATCTTAAGAAATACATCTAGATCTAGATCTATTTTTCCTGTGGAAGAAAAGTTCTTTGAACTGAGGTGTCCAGCTGACACCCCAGGAACGCAATCTTGTGTGGAGGAGTCAAAAAGGATTTCTGAACGTTCTCTTGGAATCCATGTTCGTGAAACAGATCTCTCACTCAAGTGAGAAATTCCTGAAACTTTTGAAAAAGACACTGCAAGGATAAGCAAGTCATCTAAATATGGAAAAAAAAGAAAATGGACACCCTGTAGCTTGCAACAAGCTATAACTAGAGCTAACCAGTTTGTAAAAAAAAAAACACTCAGTGCAGTGGACAGGCCAAAGAGTAAAGCAGAAAACTGATAGTGATCCAGGCACAAACTTTTTTTTTAAACAAGAAACATCTTGATTGAGTTATCACTTATGGCACAAACAATCAAATTTATACAAATAAAACCAAACCATATTGCCATATTTTCAGTTGAAAACATTATACATCACTTATAATCTTCTATACAGTCAATGTCAGTCAGACATTACATTGCTCATTTTATTCCTGCCTTCTCAAACTTTATTCCTTCTCTAAAACATTACTCTGCATGTATTGTTCCTACAATTCCATTTTTTCTATGTAATTTGCTCCTACCCTTTATTAAAGATCCCACTTCCAGTTCTTTTATCTCCATCACTATATTCACCACTTCTAGTATGGTGGTTTAGACTACTGCTTTTTTGGCAGCCATCAGAATTAAACTCAGCAAGGCCTTAATATGTCTGGGCAATTCCAATTTTGTACCACAGCTCAAAAAATTAATTTCCTTAGTTACACTAATTTTCTCAACCAGTACTTCTGACAGAGTAGCCTGCAGTGAATTTTTAAAGTTTGCCAACTCATTACACTCCAAAAAATATGTTTCCACTTGCCTCTTTCTTCCCCATCGCATCTCCAACATTTGCAATCTACCTGAGGAAAGAATTCTTTGACATCTGCTTGATGTATAAAAAATACCTATGCAAACACTTCTGTAGATCAGAATGTGTAATATACCTTTAAGAAGCTTTCCAGTCAGCAGGCATGTGCATATAAGTACTGAGCACATGCAAACATGAGTGCCATTTTGTAGTAAACTGCCAAAGTGTAAGCATGTATATGTGTAGTAGTCAGTCAGCTAGTTAGTTTAAGCTTAATATTTCTACTATCCACCCTGATGTGCTTGTGTATAACAAACTACTTAAACAAATACCTAGCCTCATCATCTTATTCAAGTACACAAGATGAGTGACATGCTGTCAGAATGGAATCCAGAAACAAAACCATGAGGCGCACAGTTAAATTTGAAGAAATATACAGGAGTGGATCATCCCTACTGCTCAAATGACTCGCAAACAGGTCAGAAACGAATTCCCGGTACTAAAACTCATTTAAATAATTTTTTACTCAACAAATATAAAACAAAGCACTCAGAATGCTCAAAATGAATTTCTAATTAAACAAAAGTCCAAAACTGTGACATATTGATAAAACTATTCAAAATAATTATGAAAATGTTTGAAACAATATCCGAATCATAAAATGTATAAAAAAGGGAAAATTACCTTATTTTTTTCACTATGTGCAAATTTTTCGCATTAACTAAAGTTATTCAAAGTATCTAAATTGTATAAAGTGCTGGCAAGTGTGTGCAGTATTTGCAAAGCACAGTCATTTCAAAGAGATTCTGTACCTTTGCATATTATTACAAGTACCTGGTGTGTGTGCATGTTTGTACATAATTACAAGGGCCATATCTGCATTGTGTTCAACCATAATTTGTTGGCATGGCAGAAGGATTTCGCAGACCAAGTCTGCTTGTGTTTGAGAACAATATTGCAGAAAATTGAAAGTGTGTTTGAGCAAGAGTACGATATTTTCATACAGGCTGCTTTTTCTGACAAAGACGCACATGCAAAGGCATTTATTCTGCTTAATTTAGCTGGTTCCAAAGCCACTGAAAGAGAGCATTCATTTGTATATGCACCTGCTGTGTATGCAGAAGAGGGAGAAACTGCAATACAGTAGTACCGGCTGAAACGTGGGAAGACGCTAAGTGTTTAAAAAAAGAATTATGTACTTACCATAACTTTATATCTGTGATATCCTACATCTTTATTCATCACCACAGTTCTAGGATCCAACATTGGATCCAGGCCGGCAACATTCAACAGACAGATCCAAGGCTCTGGCTCCTCCCTTTCCCACAATGCCTTGCTGCCCTCTAATCCCCAGATTGAGTTTGCTAGCATAATCCTGAAAGTACTCCTCTATCCAGGCTAAGAGAAAGCCACTCCAACTTCCTCCATGAACAAACCAGATAGGAGGATGGTGGGTGGGAAATGTGATGAATGAAGACATAGGGTGACACAGATAGAAAGCTATGGTAAGTGCATAACTCTGCTTGATGTTATCTGTGTCTTCATTCATCACCACAGGGTCAGGGTCCACAGCTACCATACATCCTGGGAGGCCTCAAGGAAGGGCATGTTGGAGCACTGTGGAGCCAAACAAAGCTGTACTCTTAGAGGTCAAATCCAGGTTGTAATGGGATATGATGGTGTGAGGATTAGACCAAGTGGCAACAGCAGAGATATCATCAATAGAAAGCCTTGCTACAAAGGGAGAAGAAGTCACTACATATCTAGTAGAATGGGCCTTAACATGACCTGGAACCTCCAGGTGGTTCAGGTTGTAGACCATAGAGATGCAGCTAGATATCCACTTAGAAATAGGACCTTAGAGACTGGAACGCCACATCTACTATCAGAAAAGGCCACGAAAAGTTGCTCTGACTTACGAAAATCTTTAGTCCTATACAAGTAGAACCAAAGCTGTCAGTGAACATCAAAGGTATGAAGAATATACTCCCCTCAGTTAAAATATTTGGGAAAGAATACTGGAAGCTGAATGCATTGATTTAGGGCCGGCTTGGAAGCAATCTTGGGTAAGAAAGAGGAGTTAATTCTCAGAGCGATGCTGTTCTTGTGAACGGTCATGTAAGGACAAGTAAGCAGAAAGACCCCCTTCATAAAGGCCTTACAAAGCCTAGATGAAAAGGTGGGCTCGGAGCTCTCATGAAAATTGGAAATCGCCACCAACTGAAGCTTAATAGTGGAAAAACTTGTTCCCTCTTTGAAAAGGGAAGACAAGAACAAAAATATACCTGAAACGGAAGCAGAAAATGGATCCAGATTCTTACTCCTGGCCCAGATTGAAACCCTTTCCTGCACATTTTTCTGGTAGAACTTTTTTGGGAGGCCAAAATGATGCGTTTAATGGGGGATCCAAACGTTGGTAAGAGGAAGCCCCGATGGATGCGAAATCAGATCCTGATGGGGATCCAGTATCCATGGCAGATACTTCAGATGAGATCTGATGAAAGGGAACCACAGCTGACAAGGCCAGAAAGGGGCAATGAGAATAGAGGATGTCCTCAGGTGCAGCATTTTCTGCAAAATCTTGGGTATTAAGGGAACAGGAGGGTATGCGTAAATGAAACCCGGAGGCCAATCATGGACTAGAGAATCCCTTGGTGACTCCCCCTAAGGGGGATCAGGGTGAAATACCTGCTGCATTTGAGGTTGGAGAGGCAAAAAGGCTGCAGCATGGCTGACCGCAATGGTTGAAAATCTGAAGGACTGAGGGACCACTCATGAGGACTCAAGATAGATCTGCTGAGCCTGTCGGCCAACAAGTTGGAATCCCTGGGTATGTGCACTGCAATAAGGAAGTGGCCAGAGGACAAAGCCCATTCCCATGCTCTCATAGCCTCTCTGCACAATGGGTAAGAGCGTGTCCCCCCTTGCTTGTTGACATACAGATGACAGCCATATTGTCTGCCTGAATTGCAATCGTCCCTACCTTAAGGCAGTCCTGGAAGGCTTGCAATGAAAGAAAAACTGCTGTCATCTCTAGAACGTTTATGTGCAACTTGGGATATCTTCCCCCAAAAATATCCCCCCACCCAGGAGGGAGGCATCTTGGTCACTGTGGCCATGGGCAGAGGAAGAGAGAAGGGCCTGCCTACAGAGAGATCCTGTGACTGAAGCCACCACTGGAGGTAATGTCTGCACACAGGCGTCAGTTTCATGGTCCCAGACAGAGAATGAAAAAGAGGTGACCATTGGACAGCTAAAGTCTATTGTAACACATGGATGTGGTACCTGGCCAGAGGAACAAGAATGGCTGAGGCCATGGAACCGACAGCCCAAAGAATCAAACAAACTGGGGGGGGGTGCAACAGGTCCAGTATCTGTTTGACCTGTTCTCGAATCAACTGAATTCTGCACAGAGGCAAAGTCACAATCTCCAAAACAGAGTCCAACTGAACTCCTATGAACTTGAGGTGTTGAGTGGGAATCAGACTGGATTTTGCCATGTTGACGGTTATCCCCAGCTGACAGAAGCGGGGGAGAACATACTGAATCGCCTAGGTCAGTCGATGTCTCAAAGATGTTGTGAGGAGCCAATCGTCGAGGTACTGAAAGACCTGGAACCCCTGCAGGCACAAGTGAGCCGCTACCACTGCCATGCACTTGGTAAACATCCAGAGGGCTACGGTGAGACCAAAGGGTAGGGCTCAGAACTGGTAATGATTGGCTCCTAGCTGGAAGCAAAGATGTCTCTTGGAAAGCTTGTCTATCTTGATGTGATAATAGGCATCCTGGAGATCCACAAAGCACATCCAATTGTCCTTACACAAAATGGGCAGAATGTACTAAGCAGTGACCATGTAGAACTTTGATTTCTTTACTGAAAGAATGAGATCTCTGAGATCCAGAATAGGACAAAGGTCCCCAGTCTTTTTTGACACTAAAAAGAAGTGAGAATAAGTCCCAGATTCTCTGTGTCTTGCTGGGACTTCTTGGATGGCTCTTTTTAGAAGAAGTTGTTGAACTTCTTTGAAGGCCAACTCCCTTTGACTGGGTGGAACATCTGGGAGGTAATGTCTTACTGGAGGGGTTTCCAAAAAGGGAATGAAATAACCCCTGGAAACAATATTTAACACCACTGACTGGAAGTAATGTTTGTCCAGGCTTGTGGGTGCAGGGAAATTTGATCCCTGACTGCCTCCAGGGGAGAGCAGTCGGACAACGCTTTAGGGCTGCTCAGAGAAGGGCTACCTGGAGCCCTGATTTTGCAGAACCCCCAGCCCTGCCTTGAAGGTGTTGACATCCATTGAAACCTCTCCCCCTGTCTCTGGTAGAGAATTCATCAGGAGCGTCCTGAAAGGGAGACTGTGCCTTATGGAACCACATCTTTCTGGTTCCCCGTTGAGTCGAGAAGGGCCTCTGGGGAGCCAAAAGCTTGATCCCTACTGCAGACAGAGTCTTCTCTTCCTGCTCACTGCAGGTCAAAGTGTTCTTTAAGGAAGGTCCAAAGAGGGTGGAACCATCAAAGGGAGCATTAGTAAATGATGCCTTAAAGGGTTATGCAACCCCGCACAAGCGTAGCCAGGCATGATGCAGCAAGACGATGCCTGTCCCAGCAGCTCAAGAGGTAGCCTCAGTGTTGGAGATTAACCTCACTGAGGAATTTACGAGGGAGGTCTGAGTGGATAGCTTGGGAGACCCCTGCTTGAGGTTCTGGGCTGGCAATAACTCTGCAAGGGAGGTGGAAAGCTTTTAGACCAAATCCCTTTGGAGGGGGATAAAATGTGCCAAGCAGTTTGCCGCTCTCTGTCCAAAGGTAGCTGAGGTGTACACCCACTTCCCAAAATAGTTTATCACTTGGGACTCCCCTGTTTGGGAGATAGACCGTGGAGCTCTTCTCAGCTAGTTCTTTCTTTGTGGCTGCAGCAACCATGATGGTATCGAATGCTATGCCTTTGCTCCAGAACAAACGGTTCACCAGGGGACTAAGGAATTTGTTGGCCATCTTTGGAACAGGCTCCACCATGTCTGGTTCCTTCCAGGCCCTACTGGTGATCAGATCCACTAACTCGTCAGCAGGGGGGACATCCAGAAGGTAGATGGGCCCATCCCGAAGGCCTTCAGAAATATGGACTCCTCTGAAGACAGGGGTTGGGGAGACCATCTGCCCTTTTGTTTCAGGAGTTCAAGGATATCTGAGACATCACTGGGCGGAGATCTAGGGTCATGCCTCCTTCCTCAAGGTCCATATCCTTGGTGAAAGACTCAGAGGGGAGTTCAAGTGCCTCCTCTTGCACTTTCTCTTATGATGAACCTCCTCCACTGGTGGCTCTGGGGAGGACTTGGAAGAGACAAAGACACCTAAAGGGGAGGAAACCCCATGAAGGCTCAAGTAGGGACGGTTGAACCAGGACAGGATGTGACGTCTCAGCAGCCGAGGTAGAGAGAGGTAAGGAGGCATCCGGAGGTGTGATAGAGGAAACTCCAGACCTAGAGAAGGTCCTCTCTACCACCTGGAAAGCTGAAGGGCTAGAAGCAGGCCAGTCCTCAACGTCTGAGGGAGAAGTCACCCGGAGAGGAGGAATGCACCCGGAAACAGCATCCCGACACCTGGATAATACCAGCCCAGAGCTATCAAAGGCTGAAGCACCCAGTGAAATGGATCGGACCAAACAAAAGGAACCAGACCTACCCCCCCCCCCAGAGCCAGTATCAAGCACTCCAGTATGGGGTTCACCCCACTCCGAGAGTGGGGGAACAGAATAGGCCAGGGACCCCCAGCGGGGACGAGAAAGGGGGAATACTCTGCCTTGCTGGAATCTGACCACAAACTGCCTGATCCATAGAATCCAACCCAACAGGGATGGATGAGGAGAACAAGAAGCCGAGCGGGTGAGATGTTCCCCTGGCTGGATGGGCAGGAGAAGCCAGGAAACCCAACTCTATCTGGGCCATGAGAAAACTCATCATCCTCTCCAAGTCTGAGGGCAGAAGACTCCTGGAAGATCTTGAAGGGGAGTGAGTGGACTTGGAGGGAGACTTCCCTGACCTACTGCCAGGCTCTGGAGAATGGATCTGATGCTTTGGAGCTGACGAAGAGCTCTTTTTCAAGGTGGAAGGGATAGCAGTCTCCTCCAAGATTATAATCATATCCGACAACCCAGTTGGATCTGAAGACTTAACTGGTTCAGTGGATGGACCCGACAAACCAGTCAGATCCGAGCCTGACCCCGCCTTAGTTGGATCCGACAGCCTCTGATCCGGTGAGGAATTGGAACTACCAATTGCTCCATGGCTCTCGATCTGAAGGCCTCAGATCCAATGTGGACCAGACTGGGATTCGATCTGGAGACGTGGCTTCTTGGTGGGAACAGACTGCAAGGAAGGGGTCCTTTTTCTTCGGGTCCAAAAAGGAAGCCTTTGAGGGGGAAACAAAGGGTCCCCCTTGAACCAGATCCTTGAGAAGTAATTTGTTGTGATGCTCCACTAAGACCCTGGGGTTAAATGTAGCACAAAGATTGCACTCAACCTCCAGGTGCGGAGCATCCAAGTATTTTATTTATTTACTTATTTATTTTACATTTGTTTACCGGGAAAGTCCGACTGGAACAAGGTCCATTTACAGCGGAGGCCCAGGGAGAAAAGCTCCATATCATAAGAGTACAAATACAACAAATAGCAAAATAATTTCTGTACAGAGGCATATATACAATCAGAGCTCCATGTCTTTATAGGACAACAAATAATCCACGAATGAAGGAAATTTTTTGTACCTTAGTTTGATTTGAGTAAGCTTGGTATATAGATAGCATAACTTCGAATTCCCTATTGGTAGTACAAAGCATAAAAATGAAGGAATGGAATCTGGAAAATAATGCTATTCGGGAGATATGTCATAGCATGGGAAATAGTTTGTAGGATAGTGGTTCCTGATAGGGAGTATTTGAGTAGTACAGAACAACTGAGGTAAGCAGTGAGGAGATGAGGTGTGGCAAGTTAGGAGTGCAGAAAAGATTTTATGTGATACAGGGACACAGCCATGATTGCAACAGGTGTGACTTTAGTGATGTCTTGAAAAGTGAGATGGATGGTGCAGAGGAGATAATTTGGGGGAGGTTATTCCATTCCCTAGCAATGGTGTGGGAGAACAGACTTTTCCCTGCAGTGTTACTGACTTTGGTTATGCAGAGCTGGGTTTTGTTGTATGAGCGTAGGGTGATTTGCAGAATATTGGTTTAGAAGTTGGTTTAGGGATGGGGTTTTCTAAGGGTTCCTTATTATGTTGAAGATGAGGACTAATTGGTGATAGCTAATTAGCTGTGGGAGTTCTAACCACTGTAGTAGCTTCAGGGCAAGACAGTGAATGACTTCTGAAAGTGGAGTTGTTAGTGAATTTTGCAATTCTATTGTAACATGACTCTAGTTTGTTTAGGTCTGTTTTCCTGATATGAATTAGGACTGGTGATGCATACATTAGGGTAGACAAGAGGTGGGTTTGGGCTAAGAAGATTCTAGCTTGGTCCAATAGGAACTGTTTGTGTTTGTATAGGGTTCCTAGTTTCTTATGTACATTTGTGATGGTTTGTGAGATATGGACATTAAAGTTTAGATTGTTATCTATTTCAACCCTGAGCAGCTTAGTGTGAGGGGAGGGGGAGATTGTGGTCCCCTTTTTGGAGGTGATAGTGAAGGTAGGAGGTGTGGATTTGGATTTATTTGGGGGGGGGGGTAATTTGGTCATTGTTGGGGTTTAGAATGAGTTGGATATCCATTATTCCACGGAGCAGAAGGATTCTTGGGTAAGATTTTGAAGAGTGATTATGGATGGGGCTGAGCAGATTAGGGTGGAGTCATCTGCGTACTGTATAAGTGATGCATGCAGGGTGGAAGTATGTAGTTTGTTAGTGAAAATGGTGAATAGTAGAGGACCCAGTATTGATCATTGTGGGGCGCCTATAGTAGTTGGTAATAGAGGTGATAGTGTACTTTGTCCTTTAACTGATTGTTTTCTGTCAGAGAGATGGCTTCTAAACCATGAAGTAGTAGAGGGGGTGAAAGATAAGGTTGACAGAGTGTCTAAGAGTAGGTTATGGGAGACCATATCAAACGCTTTTGATAGATCTAGGAATATGGCTGAGACGTATTTGTTGTTTCTTAAGATGGTTAATCTGATTGGTAAAGGAGAGTAGAGCAGTGGTTGTGCTATGGGTTGGGTGGAAACCATGCTGTGTGGAGGAAAGGAGGTTATGTGAGGATAAGTAGTAGTAAACACACTCCTCTTGCGTATCAGAATAAGGCATTTTCTGACCACACGAGGAGCACTTTTTGAACCCAGCAGGTCTATAAGACATTCCGAAAAGCTATAAGCACACAAAACAACACTACAACAACTCCAACAACTACCCAAAAATGGATACAGCCCTAAAAGCTGAAAGAGAAAAAGAAAGCCAAAAGCCCACACACAAACAACTAGCCTAAACTAAGCTATGGGAGAGGAGGGATCAATACTAAAGGGAATAGTAAATAAACTAAACTGCCCTAGAACTACAAAAACTAAGCTAAGACAGGGAAAAACAAGAAAAAACTTTACTTAACCAGCTCAAGCCAGAAGACACACATCTGCACAGGAAGCATGGCAAATAAGAACTGGAGATTAGAGGGCAGCAGGGTGTTGTGGGAGAGGGAGGAGCCAGAGCCTTGGATCCGTCTGTTGAATGTTGCTGGCCTGGATCCAATGTCAGATCCTAGACCCTATGGTGATGAGTGAAGACATGAATAACATCAGATCATAAATTTAGAGAAATGTGTAACCCCCAAACAAATACTACAATGGAAAGCCACTTATTTTACACAGGGGATCAAAAGCCTGGTGAAACTTCTGCAGCATATATAACGGATTTGAGAAACAAAGCAAAAACGTGCAGACTTAGTAATTTAACAGATGAGTTTATAAAAGACAGGCTTGTGTGGTATTAAAGATGATGCAGTGAGAAAGATTTTGCTTTGAGACAGTGACATAACTGAATTAAGCCACTGAGATTTGTCAGATATATGCGCTCATAGAAAAGCGCACACATACACTGACAAATGAGAAAAGCATGCATGGGGCCTTTTCTTCTGCTAATGTTGACAGTATGCAGCACGTGGTTAAAACATGCAAGCCTAATGGCACGGCCACACCCTGCGCCTCCCTAGCAAAACCTGTGGCAGCTTCAGTGAAACCCAGATCCTTTCTAACAAGTTCTAGGGCAGCTCCAGTAAAACCTAGAGCATGCTCAGTGAAGCAGAGGGGTTAGTCAGCAAAACCTGTGGCAAGCCTCATAGTCAACTGTCATAATTGTGGTGGTAATAACGAACCTAAAAGTGCTTAGCTTTTGGTCAGCACTGCCACAAATGTAAAAAGTGGAATCATTTCAAAAGGCTTTGTAAATCAAATTTATTAAAAGAAAGCATTCAAAGAGACAAGTTGATCAACTAGAAAGCTGTGAACCTACTTTTTATGTTAATGGTGTGTCAGTGTTTGGTAAAACAATCAAAGCAGTAGATTTGTGGGCAAAGAATGAAGTATTTTGTACTGTTCTGATTAATGGAAGGCCTGTAGAGCTCAAAGCTGATACTGGTTCCAAGTGCAATGTTATGTCAGCAGAAACATTTGCCAAAGTGAGTGCTGGTGAGAATCTTGATCTGGCAAAGTGTGTGAAGCTTGTTGCTTAAGGTGGTGAAGAAATTCAAACCAACGGCTCAGTAGTGCTTTCATGTTACTCTGCTGGGAACAGCTATGACTTGCAGTTTTACATAGTCAAGACACGTGTAGTCATTATTAGGCCTCAGAGACCGTCTGAAAATAGAACTGCTTTCATTTAATAAGGAAGTCCACTATGTAAGTTTGAAGGATAACCGCTCAAATTTCACCCAGACTATTTTTTCTGACTATGCTGATCTTTCTGAAGACAAACTCCCAGTTGTGTACTCTATGAAGTCAGACCCTGAAGTAAGCCCAGTTATCAGACCAGCAAGGAAAGTTTCAGTAGCTATGCAGAACAGAGTCAAGGCTGAGCTGGACAGAATGGTGCAATTTGTGTGTAATTTGTCCAGTTGAAGAACCAACTGAATGGGTATCCTCCATAGCCCATAAGAAAAGCTCAGATGACATTAGAATGTGTATTGATCCAAGAGATTTGAACAAAACACTAAAACAGGTTCATCATCCAATGCGCACAGTTGAAGTTGCTGCTCTTATGTTAAATGCCACAGTTTTTTCTGTCTTAGATGCAAAAAGTTCATTTTGGCAAATTTTGCTTGACTGAAAATCTTCATTGCTCAGTGCTCACCACTTTCAGTACACCATTTGAAAGGTACAGATTTTTGAGAATGCCATTTGGAATACATTCTACCAGTGAAGTCTTTCAGTGTGCAATGGAGCAAACTTTTTCTGGCTATCCATGTGCTATTATACTAGATGATATTCTTGTAGGAGGCAATGGTGAAGTCAAACATGATAAAAACCTTAAGAAAGTTCTGGAAAGAGCTCATGAAGTGAATTCTTAAAGCTGAATCCTCAGAAATGCAAATTCAGGCTACAAGAAGTTACTTATGTTGGTCATTTGTTTACAAGTTCAGGCTTACGACCAAATCCTTCCAAGCAAACAGCAATTCTTGAGATGCCAGCTCCAGACAATATTCAGGACTTGCAATGTTTTCATGGCGTGGTCAACTATTTGGGCAAGTTCTTTCCAGATCTGAGTCAACTTTCAGCACTGCTCAGAGGGCTGACACGCAAAGATATAATCTGGTCCTGGTCAGAACAACCAAAGAGCATTTGATGTCCTGAAACAGAAAACTGCCAGTCCACCTACTTTAAGATACAATGATGTTCACAAACCAGTAACTCTTTCCTGTGATGCTTCTAAGTTTGGTCTTGGTGTAGTCATTCATCAAGAGGGTAGATCAGCAGCCTATGCACCCAGAACTCTAACCCATACTGAAATGCAGTATGCTCAGATACAGAAATAACTCTTGGCAATTGTGTTTGCATGTTCGAAGTTCCATGATTATATTTATGGCCGACCTATTCAAATAGTGACTGGCCAACAACCTTTAGTTACTATTTTGAAAAAGCCAATGCGCACAGCTCCTGCTAGACTGCAACGCATGATGCTCAAATTGCAAATGTACAATTTCAATCTTGTTTACAAAGTCAAACAACTTATTAAAATATCTTGAACAAATCAAATACCCAAATACACCAGTATTCCTTCTCTCATACTGCCTACATTATTTCTGTATGAATTAGCAATTTTTGTAATCAGCTGTTTTATTAAAATAGACAAAATCTCCACTACCAAAATATACAGAATAAATATATTAACAACCCAAAAAAGTTCTGGGCTGCTGTCAACACTGTACTGCAACCAGGGAAAACAACCACCCCCACACCCCCCAAAATAGTGAACAATCATGACAACATCCCCATATAGCTCAACAAATTCTTCACAGAAACTACCCAAAACCTAGCCAACAACCAACTGAGCCCCAACAACCCACCCCCAACAAAACATCCTCTTCACCCAAAACAAATCTCAGTGACCCCATCTTCACAATCAACCCAGTGCCAACCAAAATCATACAAAAATTACTCCAAAAACTTAAGCCAGCCTCTACAGCTGCCGATAAAGTACCTTCCGAATATCTGCAACTAGCTCCAGAAGCAACAGCCTACCCTGTCTCCATACTAATAAACAGATCTATCTTTGAGTGCAAAGTACCCCATCTTTGGAAAATATCTCATATAACACCACTGCACAAAGGGGGTAGCTCTGTACAACTCAGTAACTATTGGCCCATAGCTATACTATCCCCCCTATCAAAACTCCTAGAGAAAGTTGTCCAAATGCAACTGATAAAGTACCTTTTAGAAAATTAATTACTGTCCACTCAGCAACATGGTTTCAGATCCTTCCATAGCACCAGCAATGCACTTGCATCATTCACGAATACCGTCAATAACCACAGAAACAACGGACTGCTAGTATCTGCTACTCTCTTAGACTTATCTAAAGTCTCATGGTCAACCATGAAAAAGTGCTTCATACACTAACCAGCCTAAACCTCAGCATCTCTACTATCTTTTGGTTTAAGAGTTATCTAGATGGTAGGCAACAAGCTGTAAAATGGCAAAATCAGCTCTCTCCCTTACTGCCTGTCTCCCTAGGGGTACCCCAAGGCTCCATCCTGGGTCCTCTACTCTTCACCCTATTTACTAATCAACTACCATCCACCATACCCAAAGCCTCAATAGTCCAATATGCAGATGATACCACCATAATCTGTGCAGCCAACTCCCTTGACCACCTCCTCTCCCTAACACAAGAATGCTTTTCCCTGGCGGAAACATGGATCACCAACCAAATCCTCATTCTAAACCCGGCCAAAACAAAACTACTCCTCTTCAGCCCTCACAGATCTCCCCCCCCATCTAACTTTACAATCACCTCTCACACCACCACCATCACACCCAGCAGTCACGCCAAACTGCTAGGCCTCGAAATTGACAATAACCTTAAATTTGACATTCACATCTCCCAGACCATAAAGAGAGTCCACAGAAAAATGGGTCTATTCTTATCGCAACAAACAGTTTCTCACCAGCCACTCTAAGGTTGCCACAGCCAGGACACACCTACTATCCACCCTACTTTACGCCTCCCCCGTGCTTACCAATCTCCGAAAAACAGAGCTCAACAAACTAGATAGCTGTTACAATAAACTAGCCATATTTGCCACAGGTTCACCTTCTAGAACCCACCACTGTGAAAGCCTCAAAAAACTCAACTGGCTAGAACTCCTCCTGACCCTTCAAGTCAACCAACTAGCACTCGTTCACAAAGTCCTACATCATCCAGGCAACACCCCTGCCCTGCAGCAACTACTTCAACCTTACACCACTACCAAATCCCTGAGATCAAGTACCCAACACCTCCTTAAGGTAGCAAACTTTAAAAATGAGGCAGGTAGATGGGTTTATAGCCACTACATCTCTAAAATCTGGAACTCCCTTCCAGCCCACATAATAAGTAACAAATCCACAACCCAATTAAAAAAACTACTCAAAACACACTTTCTGAATCATAGATTATGTACCTGTACCACCCCTGGATAGTAACTCATATTTCTCTGTTTCCAGCAACTAGAGTAACAGCTTATCTACTGCTTTTTTATTGTCTGCATGGGTTAATGGTAAGTCTGAACACTGTAAAGTAAACCAAATGGACATAGCATGTCTCTCGTGTAAAAATGAGTTGTGTACGTTATCTAGTCTACCTTCCTGCTATACTTGCTGTTATACACCTCTATAAGGTGTATAAATAAATGTATCCTGTGAATGTTGGCAAATACACCTTTTGTTAAACTCACTATCTTATATGTACTATACTTCTATAAGAAGTATAAAAAATGTATCCGCTATATATCATCTGATGTACCTTTTGGTAAACGTGCTATCTCTTGTTAACAATTTTACTGCTCTGGAGCCTTTCTCCCCAGGCCTCCACTGAAAATGGACATATATCCAGTTTGACTCTTCTGGTTAACAAATGCAAAATAAAAATAAATAAATAAATACACAAAAGGTAAACTTCTTTATCTTGCTAATACTTTATCCAGATTGCCCAGGAAAAACAATGAACAGCATGAAAATGTGAAACCTGATTCTGAAGTCAAGGAAGTGAGAAATATTTCTTCCATACATCTCGATGAGCTTAGAACTCACACAGCTTCAGATCCAGTTCTCCAGAATCTCAACCACTTTATGAGTTGGGGATGGCTGTCAAAGCAATCTTGTTTACCAGTAGATGTGCAGCAGTGTTTTCCATACAGAGACAAGATTTTCATTGTACATGGTATCATCATGAAAGGACCAAAAGTGATTTTTCCAAAATCTTTGCAACAAGAGTATATTAAAATCTTGTATCGTGGCTACCTAGGAACTGACTCTACGAAAAGAAGAGCAAGAGATATAGAATTTTGGCTTTCTATGTCAAAAGACATTGAGAAAGAACTCTCATTTTGTTCTGTTTGTAATAGTACTAAACTGCATCAACAAAAAGAACCACTTCAGTTAAGCCAGATTCCTGAACTACCTTGATCGACAGTAGCCACTGATATTTTTGAGTGAAATGGTCAGCATCATTTGGTATTAGTAGACTCTTATTCAAATTGGTACAAGATTGACCTACTAACTCACCTAACATCAATACTGTCATTACTAAGCTGAAGAGACATTCTTCTGTCCATGGTAGTCTGCAGAGAGTCATTTCTGATAATGGTGCACAGTTTTCAAGTCAGCAGTTCAAAAGATTTTCTGACATATGGGACTTTGTTCATATTACAAGTAGTCCTGAATACCCACAGTCAAATGACTTGGCTGGATGTGCAGTTCAAAGTGCAAAACAGCTGTTAGAGAAATCGAAATGAGACAATACTGATGTTTTTCTAAATCTCCTGAATCACAAGAAACATTCCTTGCGATAAACATCTTGGTTCACCTGCCAAGAGACTTATGCAGAGACAAACCAGAACCCCATTACCAGTCAGTAGCAACATGTTGATTCCATGTGCTAAAAACAACAAAGCAGTAAAAGCTCAACTCTTGAAAAAGCAAGCAGTACAAGCTCAACTCTTGAAAAAGCATTTGTCTCAGAAGTCCTACCATAATAAGACCAGAAAATCACTCAATCCATTAAAAGAAGGGGAGATAGTGAGATCTGTTTATGGAATAAAGTTAGTTTTTACTCTACATACTGAATTTTTTGGAGACTATAGTTTTTACTTTTTTTGACTTTGGACTTTGCTATTGCTGGTATTTATCCTCATCATTTTAATGAATGTTGTTTTGTTTATTATTGTCTGTATAATTTGCATGCCTATTCAAATGTCATTCTCATTGCGAGACAGCTCAGTAAAGAGGGAGGAAAAAAGTGTGTGATACACCTTTAAAGAAGCTTTCCAGTCAGCAGGCATGTGCATATAAGTACTGAGCATGTGCAAGCAAGAGTGCCATGTTTTATGAGCAGCCGAGGTGTAAGCATGCATGTGTGTAGTAGTCAGTCAAAGTTTAATGTTCCTGCTATCCATCCTGACTTGTCTGTGTGTAATAAACTACTTAAACGAACACCCAGTCTCATCATCTTATTCAAGTACAGAAGACCAGCAGCAACTTCCAAGCAAACATCCCAAATCTTATAAACTTTGTTGCATATTTGGGAGCTATACTCTTTGTGAATCACTTGTACAATCTTTCTTCACAATCATTTCTAAACTTCGCTGACTGATTCCTATAGCTATCATGCAATATTTTATATGCCCTAATTATCATTTTTTTATCAGCAGCTTCTATTCTAGGTCCTACTAAAATTCTACCAGTGCTGTTCTTTCACTTGGCATCCTCTTATTCCTTTCTTTTTGCCTATATCAGATATCATTCACTGAGAGGGAAGGCAATCTCTAGCCTACACTCCAAATGAATTATTTGCCTTTTTCAATTCTATTACCTTTCCCTCTCTAATTATTTGCTCCCAATACCTTGACTCCTTTGTCACTTTTCTCCAGTAAATTCCAGGCTCCTCTTTCCTATACACTGTATTCCTAACTGCAGTCACGCCTATCAGCAGAATCTCCTTTCTACATTCCTGTGTTGGCTTGGTTCTTGGAATACTTTATGAATATAACATTCGGTACTGGTTACTGTTATTCTCATTAAGGATATGCATCAAAATCCCAGTCTGTCCTTGTTTCTTGAGCTTCTCCTGTTTCATCATCCCTTTCCACTATGAATTATAGCCTTCTGCTTCTGCTATGTGTAGGAGCCTTAACTGTGTAGCTCTGAAATACCCCTTTAAATCAGGTAATCCCAAACCACGTTGTTCTACTGGAAGGATCGACTTATCCCACTTGAAGCTTCCCAGATAAACTCTTTCAACTCTTTGTTACTTGCTAACGGCAACTTCTACTCTGGTTGATAAAAATATACCTTACCTCTGTATAAAACTAGAGAGACTAAAAAAATGTCACTGTTTGTATCTTGTTATCCATATTATTCAGTTTTTGTATTATCTTTTGTTTAATCTCTTCCCACATATCCTTAGCTGCCAGAACATAATTCTATTCAATCCATACTCCTACATACTTCATTTTATCATGTCCCTATAATATGGGTACTGCTGAACCAATTCATGTGTGGGTAGATAGTTCATAGCTATTGCCTTTGTTTTATCTTCATTAATCTTGTGTCTCAAAAAGACTTGAAAGTGTCTCAGAATGTTCCATAACACTGAACTGTACTTTTCTGCTTTTATTAGGTACAACATAATATCATCTGCAAATAAAGCCATGTTTTCTTGATTACCATACCAATTATAGCCTTGAATTTCTTAGTACCTTATTTTCTTTGCCAATGGTTCTAAATATAATGCAAATAATAAAGGGGAAAGAGGACACCCATGCCTGGTTCCTCTGCTCAAACCCCTTCACATTATATTTTTGCTTCTGATCCCTCATATGTCCTCCTCATCAACCTTATTATTTTATCAGGGAATGTAAATGCTTCCACTGCCCTACTTATAAAAACGCAGCTTACTCTGCTGAATACTTTCTCTGCATAAAGACCCATCAACAACAGTGGTATTTTCTTACATTCTGCATCAGTCTGGACCATCACTGTTCTATTAATGTTGTCAGATGTTTGCTTCCCCTCCACAAAACCACAGTGGTCCATATCTATCAATTTTTGTATCACCTTTGCTATTCTTTCAGCCATTACAGACATAAAAACTTTATGATCACGATTTAGAATCGATTTAGAATTGAAATGAGCCTATATGAAGCTGGATCTAATAAGGCTTTACCATCTTTAGGTATTACAGCCACCACAGCTTTCCTCCAGGATGTTAGTTCTTCTCCTCCTTTTAAAATATCATTAAAATAAAACATTACAGATGCCTCTCACTTTCTTCCCTCCTAGCTTCCAACTTCTAAAGGAATACCATCTGCTCCTGGAGACTGTTCTGTAGATTCGTAATATATTACCATTTTTATCTTATCTCCTGCTACCTCTAACTCAGACATATTTAATTCTTCCATAAATATTTCCATTTGTGCTTTTTCTTGATTTCCACATTTCTCTGCTTTATACAGATTTTCATAAAATTTCCAAAATATTTCTAATACCCTTTCTACTATGTGTTGCCTAAACCATTGTGCTAAAAGCTTTTGTGTTCTGGAGTTATCAAAAACAGTTGCTTAACAGCAATCTTTCTAAACTCATGCATATTATTGAGGTAGCCCCTTATTTTCTCTAGCACTCTTCAGTTGCACCTCTTTTTGTTCTGTGATATTCCCACTTTTCTACAACACTTTAATAATTGTCAGTCCCTCTAAATAATTATTGTTACTTTTTAGCCATATCTCTCGTTCTTTCTACCCTATTTATAAACTCCACATTCATTTTATGAAGACATTTCTATTTTCCCTAATAGCTCCTGAATAATTTCCACTACCAGTTCCTTAAATTCCTCTCCATTTAACAGAAAGGTAGGAAGTGCCTGTGTCTCATTTTTATTTCATTACCCTGTATTTTTATTTTAGTTATTAGTTGTGTATGGTCTGATGGTCTGAACTGTGGTGGTGGTGCTGCGGTAACGTTGTCGCCTCACAGTACGACGTTGTCCTGTTCGATTCTCAGCTAGAGCGTCTTCTGTGTGGAGACATGCGTGAATGGGCGTACCTTCATTGAAGGTCGTGCATCAGAGCTGGCAACTTGGCACGTACAAAATCTACTGCCAATCATTAGTGGACCAGAGTTCCGCTGTGGCGACCCCTAACCGGGAAAAGCCGAAAGACACAACAACAAGTTGTGTATGGTCTGAAATAGTTATTGGATGCATACCAACATTTTCAATTAAATGCACATGTTCCTGTGAAATGTAACGTCTGTCTAGAATAGCCCACTTTCTATAACTTGGAGAACATTATATCAATTCTTTATGAGCTTCTAGTACTAAATTCACATCTTCCACCCCAAACGTTTTCATAAATTTCTTCAAAACACTATTCTCGTTATATTTTGCCTTCAAAGCCCCCATATACATCCTCACTGTTGCAAATCAAATTCTAGTCCCCACCTATAAGAAATATTCCCTTTTGAAAGCTATTTCTCCCAGAATTAAGCTCAATTGTAGCAGTTTTAGGTGGAATATAAATGCATGCCAGCATAATCCTCCTATCTTGCCAGTAGGCCCTTCTACTACAAATCTACTATTCTTTTCCTCTTCTATCACTATTGGAACTCCTCTACTAATAAATATAAGTAATCCTCTTTTCCTTTGCACAGATATTCTGCTGAATAACCATTCTAAAGTTCTTTCTTTATCAAATTCACACATTCAGTTATTTTGCCTCCTGTAGCACAGCAATTTGCACTCTGCATTTTAATACAGTTCACTACTCTTTCTTTTTCATAAATACCTGTGAGACCATTCAAATTTAAAGATAATAAAGAAAGTGTTGTCATTATGATATGGAATTATTATTCCCACCTGTTATGTATGAAGAAGCTTTTTTTTAATGTCTAGTTACAGCTTTTGTGTTATATGCATAACCTAATGCTTGGGAGGTTGATCTTCTATAGAGTTGGTTTTGTCATATACATTTGAACCTATGTCACATCTTACAGAATTTTTTTTCTTTTAATGAAAACCCCCAAAATACACCTCTGGAATACCCACTTTAACCTATTAGCATAATACAAACCCACAAAACTATGTACATCTTCAAATAATGAAATATAATTCTCCTGTCCCAGATTGACAGCTATAGTAACAGGCTTGAACTGACCTATAATGAAGGTTAGCTATGTTGCAACATGTGATGCCCTAGCACTGGCTCAGTAATCAGACAGCCTCAATGCACACCACCGGCAACAGTAGAGGATGTACACACTGGGAGGATGACAGGTACACACACAGTATTTCCAGATGCAGCTCTCTGTATCAAGTGTAATTTCCCTTAACATCACACAGAGACCACAGTCAGTCTAGGGCTGCTTTCTCCCTCTTTCTCCAAATCCCCAATATCACTCTCCACTGGCACAGCTATAGGGTTGAGATCTCAGCTGAGTGGCCAAACCAAGACTTCCAGCACCCTCTCTGTCCAAGCAGTGCTTTGTGTCCCTGTCCGAGTAGCTGATACACACACACACTTTGAGGTTTGATTTTATATATATATATATATATATATATACATATACATACATATATACATATACATACATCTATATATATATATATATATATATACATATATATATACACACACACACACACACACACACACACACACACACCTGGGAAAGAGTGACACAGGTTTATTAGCTATGCACCCTTCTGCCCCGACTATAAGGTAGTTTTCACCACCACCAGGCACTACTTAGCAGCTACTTTAAGGCCCTTAGCAAAGGGTGGCCAATCTTACTGTGTAATGTTACTACCAATCCAAATGGTAGCTTGACCAAGAGCAAGGTTTTTTAGGAGTGGCCTGCACAGTGTCACCAAACAGATATGCAAGTACTCTAAGAGCTTAAATATCTCTAGACACACCAGTCACAATTGAAAGGTTTAAATAGATTTAATAATAAATAATAAAAGAACAAGAAAATACTCAGTAAATCATCACAGTAATTTCACAGTTCAAAATAACAGAAAATATTTAAAACAATATTGCAGGACAGTCTCAAATAAATACAGAAAACATCTAAACTAATCTTACTATACTCCTTACTGGATCTAAAAGAATTACTATACCCTAGAAACTTACTACTACAGCAAGGCAAGTCAGATGTGATGGGTGGGTTTTCCCAGTTGATGCTCTCAGGTCAAAGGCAAATACAAAATTCACATTCAATTTCTCAAGAGTTTTCTTTAAATTAATATCAGATATTACTGCTGGGATACTTGCAGTATGACATCACTTTTTGTCATCTGACTTCAGTTCCCAGACTCAAAAAAGAAACTACTGCTAGAAAGTGCCATCATTTAGCATCTCCCTGTGAAAATACATAGCCTTCTGATGTTTACAACTGCTGGAAGATAAAAAAAAACATAAAACACTTACAATACAATGCAGAAGGCTCCCTGGTTCTAGACATTATGTTTCCTGTTGCACTGAAACTGAAAGATAACATCTCTTTTATTGTCATTATAAAATACTTTAATTTCAACTAATTTTTCTGAAGTTTTGCAAGTTAACCTTCTATGTGCTAGTTCTCACTGTTAAAACATACATTTACAGAGTTACAATAGTTAATATACATTTCTGTTCTAATCCAGCAGGGTACATTGTGGTCACACCGCTAAGCTCAGTACTGTACAAACCCTTTTCACACACACTTCTGTACCAGCAGTTTGATATACACATAACATACAGTTCTAATACATTTGTAACACAAGCATATGAATCGTGTTGACATTCACAACCGATATATAATTATTTACAAAATTCCAGACATTAATATTCACAAATGACATATAATTATTTACAAAATTCCAGCGACCTGGGCTGGCAATATTTCCTTTTGTGACAAGACACATAGTGCGTCTACTTACACCAAGTGCCTTCTGTTTTTATCCTATATTTATTCCTCTCCCTGATGTAGAAAACAACTTGAATGCTTTCAGAAAACATTATCTTCTAGCCACTCGAAGAAAAATTTTATTCTGTTTTTATTGCCCTTATCAGCTTGCCTCCACAGAAATGTGAGAACTAGACACAGAGTTGTCTTCAGCTACAAGCCTGTCATTTTGCACTGTGGATATTTATATGCTAAAGGAAAACTTTTTCTTACATTCAATGTCCTTTTATTTACTCGCTTCCCCTTAAAACTTATTAGATCAAGCCAAGGGCCTTAATACATTCATTCTCCTATGAAAAAGTAAGAAAAAGTATATCATTTTTACTTATATTATGCTCTTTTGTCCAAAAGTTGTTCTCCTTTCACACTGCAGTGCAAACATTTCTTAAAACTGAACAAAAAGAAGGAGGTAAAAAAGGGCACCTGTTTACTTTAGTATCCCTGTTATACACAAAAATAACTGAACAAAAATTACTTTATAACATGTAGTACACATCATGTCTTACAAAAATACTGTTAAGAACAAAAACTGTTTTACATATAGTTACCTCTTTCCTTACTCTTTCCTCCTCCTCAATATTCTTTCAACTATCCATAAGATGAAATAGGGCATATGTTTTGGAGTCCCTTACAATTTTAACAAAGTTTAAAAAGTCTAACATTTCCAAGTTTTCCTGTTCCACCATATTTCACAAATGTGACCATCGGCTTGTAATCCCACATTTATTCATTAATTTCTGAGTTGCTGGTTTTCTTCCTGTTGATCTCCATCTCCCAATTCCAGTCTCGGGATCAAGTCCAACATACTCTTTGTTCTTCTAGTCAATTCTTGCACTTTTTTTCAGTCTCTCAAGCATTTTCCTTTGGAACACTGAAAAAAGGTTTCACTAGCACAGTCTCTCTGTGTGCCTTATCTGTTTGAACGTTCATGTTTCATTGGACAAACTTGTATTTCCTACTTAGCATGTTCTGCATCAAAAAATTACTCTGACCCTCCAGGAAAAAATATTCTGAAGATATCTGGATACAGTTGCTTGAAACTCACACTTGCTTCTCAACATTCCCTGATTGCTGGAATAAATTTACTCCACTTCTGCCTGGTGTAGAGTAAGTAAAGTTTTTTCCACAAACACTAAACTTTCTCCAACTTTTAGTACTTTGTCCTTCTGCCACAGTTTTGTCAGAATCAACTCTTTCTGCTTGTAGGATTGCAGTTTTACTATTAGAGATCTTGGCTGCTTTTTCAAAGCCAGGTTTGGAGTATACATAAGATGTACCCTTTCAATTAACAACCACTGCTGTGGAATACCAGTCCAGTTGCTTATTTGTGCTTCAAAAAATGAATACTGTCTGTTCCTTCCAGTTTCTCTGGTACAACAGAAAATCTCAGGTATTCCCTACATGCTCTGTCCTCTAATTCTACCATTTTTTGAAACATTTCTTCTTGAGCAGTCTCATACTCAGCCAGCCTTTTCTTTATTTTGACCTCTGATTTTTACAGTTTTATCAATTCATCTGAATATGTGTTTAAAGTTCCTTCCATTTTCCTGCCTTTTGTTATTTGAGTTGATATACTCCTTCAGTGTTTTGTTTGTTTTAATCAGCTCTGAGCACATTGGATTTATTTCTTCCTCTAGATTAGTGAAGGTTATCTTGCACCAAAGCTTGAGCTTGAACTGCTTTATGCTGTATAGATGCAGGATTCTTCCCAGCCAGTGCTTTCTCCTCACCTTTTGTGACAGATTCTTTCAAGTTCTCTAAATTTCTTCTTTGCTGGCATCCAGGCAGTAACTGAAATCTACCCAAAAAGACAAATTCATTGGCTCTCTTTTCTGAGTTTCTGTTTTCACACTGGGAGAGTAGAAATTAAGTTGTTACTCAGTGTGCAGCCATCTTGAAAGTCAGAGACTCAAAAACCTTATGAAACACCTGAAATCTGGGATGAAAATGAATGTGATAAGCATCTTTTAAATATAGTGTTACAGGGAAAATTAAATGAGGAGAAAAAAGTAACAGATTTTGAAGTGACATCATTTAAATGTTAGGCACTACCACAAACAGGTCTAAGAAAAAAGATCCAGAACTGGTCTACAAGCATCTTCTTTCTTAGGCACTACAAATATCCTTGACAAAAACCTTTCTCATCTTTGGAAGGAGGAAATGGTTTTATCACTCTCTGGAACAGTGTGCAATGAAGAACAGATGGAAATAAGAGTATAGTCTGGAGGATGAGGAATAACACCCTGGCAAAGAGAAAAATCCCTTCACTCCCATCTATAACCTTGATGGATGATCTTCTGAACCCATTTTTCTGAAACAATGTTGTCAAAGAAAAAAGTGGAAATTTAGACCTTCTGGAACGGAAAAGAGACAGCCAGGATGGGAAGAAGGAACAAAGTCATTTAAATAGTCAGACTGACTAGTTGGAAAGTCCTTGAGTTTGGGGTCCCTGAATTTTCACATCCCCTTGGGAGGTTCTGAGAATGCAGCCAGGCAAACCTCCTCAAACCAGTACCAGAAGCCACATCCCTGGAATAATCAAATGAGTCACACACACACACACACACACACACACACACACACACACACACACACACACACACACACACACATTGTAAACAAATAGCAGTGACTAGTACAGCAAAAGAAACTAAGTACTTTAAAAGCAGATTTTCCTCATAAAAAGAAACTGCAACATTCCTCATATTTTTACAATTAGTCAGAATAAGCATTAGCATGTGAGCCTTTCAATTCAAAATTCTAAAAGTCAAAGTTGCAAAAGCAAACACTATTTTCCTGTACCCATCAATAATCATCACCATCCTTATCAGATAAATTAGGATAGCAATTAATTAACTAACTGGTTAGCAGCAGCAGGATTAACTAAAGCTATAGCTGCTGGATCAGATTTGGGAAAAGTGTAAGAAAACTTCTAAAGACTGAGGAACATTATATATTCTATCTGCCTTTTTAGGGGTAGCAGGCTGACCATCAGGAAGATTACAGGCAGTGACACACACATCCCCCAAAGCTGACAGAACTGGAGGAATTGGTGTAGATTTAGGAAATTCTCTCAAAACTCATAACATTTTCTGTGGGACTAAGAAACCTCAGTGTACTCCCACTTGATACATTTTGGAAAAAATCTCAAAGTGAGAGGATCCCCAAAGGGAGATTCAGAAAACTGAGATTCAGAATCTTGACTATCTTCAGGAAAAATGTATCCTCCTTTCTTTTACCAGAACGCAATAAATAGGAAGGATCAAAATCCTGAATAAAACCCTGGCCCAGACCCCAGTAAACTACTCCTAAGTGAATTTGAGAGTACCAGATAACAAGAGTGACTTTCCCTTGTCCACTGAGGGGAACTCAACAACGTTAGAGAACATGGCTAACTTCCAGTCAACAGTGGCTACAGGTGCTACACCAGAGGGATCCTGAGTAAACGATGAGTGGTTTGAGGTAAAACAAATGGTAACAGCAGTCACCCATCTTGTTTGCTGAGGGGAACTCAACAGCATTAGAGAACGTGGCTAACGGCCAGTCAATAGTGGCTATAGGTGCTACACCTGAGGGATCCAGGGTAGAAGATGTGTGGTTTGAGGTAAAACAAATGGCAACAGCACAGTCACCCACCTGTGGCTGAAGCAAACTGCTAGTCTGCTGTAGTGGCTGTTGGCTTAACTTTTACTTTTTTTTGGTTGGAAGAAAAGACCAACTGTGGGACTGACAGTTTGCTCCACGGTCAAGCTAAAAATGGTGTCTCTTTCCCGGGGAAAACAAGCAGCGAAAGCAGGTAAAAATTTGAAGTCATAAAGTCAATTTTTTTTTCACACAAAAGTACAATAAAAAGCACTTTAAAACACTTTACCAGCCCCAAAGGTAAAAGAGAAACAATTTTTCCATTGAAAAAAATGTGTTTAAATACTGTAAACAACTTCTAAACTAACAGGAATAAAAGACTGCTCTCATTTAAAAGTACAACCCTAACTTTAAAATAACTTTCCTGAAGACAAAAGTAATAATACATACAATTAATTGACTGGAAGGTTTTTCCCGCAAAGGAGACTTACCTGCCCAGTAAAGGAACAGAACAAGCTGACCTTCAATCCTCAAAAGCCACAGAGGAGTGTAAGCTTCCATGGCAATAAATCTCTGAAGGGTTTGATACCCAAACTTGTCTTTTAGTCAGCTCAGCATGAGCTACCCAACAGTTTGAGCACTAGGGTTGCCACCTTTCGCTGTGGCTAAAACCGGAGTAAAGCCACACCCCTCGCGTCACCAGTAATCCCACCCCCTCCCCCGTCCTCATTCCGCCCATTTTGTGATGTCACGATGACATCACCCAGCGGGGAATGCCCTCTTTTTCCATTCCTGTTGCGTGCTTTTGGCTGATTTACTATGCTTTTCTGTAAAAAAGCATAGTAAATCAGCTGATTTACAAACTCCGATAGTCTGTTTCCTTTTTGAAACAGGATACCGGAGTTTGTACAGTGTTCTCCGGACTACCAGAGAATCAGTTTGATTTCCGGATAGTCCAGAAAATAAACGGAGGGGTGGCAACCCTATTGAAGACATCTAAGGTGCCCTGAAGCTTTTGAAGCTGGCCAGTTGTTACACCTTTTTCAGGATATAACCCATATAACAAACTACTGGAACAGTGATCAATATGATGAACAACAGGACTTAGATAGGAACTACCTTCTGAAGCAAGTGTTGCAGAAAAATTCCTCAAACTATCAGCGCAAGCTTCCACAAATGTGCCTGAAAGTTAATAATTCAGTAAGCTAAAGTTGAAGCAGCAAATATTCTCCTACAAAACCTGTCCAATGCCTTGCCTTCTTTGTTCACAGGGGCAGGGTTGGTACTAGCAAACAGTTTGTTGTTAGCTGGTAAAGATGTAAAAATTGCAGTTGACCTAAAGTGAGAACACAAATATATGTTAGCTTGAGGTGCTTTATAAATTCTACTTGCCTTTTTGGGAAATGAAGGTTAACAATCAGAATTATTACAGGCAGCATTAAATACATCCTCCAAGACTGGCAAAACAGGAGGTATAGCAGTTCAATTAGCTATATCCACTTGTAACATATCATAATATCTTCTCAATGTAGGGGGAACATCCACTTTTTTCCCTACATAAAGACCTCATTCATTCTGGAAATAGTCTGAGAAAAAGAAAATTCCTCCAAAGGGGTGGTGAGGACCATGTTTCCTCAGAATGAAAGATCTGGGCTTGGGAACATGTTTGGAGAAGAAGCCCAGTCTCTGTCCACGTCAGAATCCTCTAACAAAATTTTCTCAGGATTTTTTTTACTGATATTGCCCTCAGGCAAGGATTTCTGAACATCAGGATTAACAGCTTGCAATAACGGTCTGGCTAAGGTAAGAAATCAATGTTTATAACAAATCCCATGTCTTCAGATGAACAATTTTAAATCTTTTGTTTTTTCTTTGCAGGTGACACCTTAGCTAAGGATCAACTCGAAGAAAGCACTTCTGCCATGTCTAGAGTGTCTTCCACCAGTTACTCTGAGAAACAGCTCCCAGTATGTCTTACTTCCCAGAGAAGATGGTTCTCCCATGCCCAGATCAAACACTGGAACAGATGAAGAGGAAGTGGCTGACCCCTGGTTCATGATGGCTGAAAGGACTACATCAGAGGAAGCCAGAGAAGTGACTGATCTGAGGAACAACAAATGGCCACTAGAGGTTCATACACCATTGGCTGAGGCTTGACAGACCCCATGGTGTCAGCAAGTAATACTCTTAATTATGTTTTTTTTCCTTCTATGTACAGCAGGACCACAGTAAGTATCCATGCTGTAGAAACTAATTTGCATTGCTGAATAAAGTTGGTCTGAAATTAAATTGTCAAAAAAGTGTTCACAAGCAGTATACACACACACACCTCCATACACAGTCCCCTTTCACAATAAATGCACAAACAGTAAACTAAAATTCTGACAGAAACATTTCTAAATAGAAAAGGACACTGACAGAAAAAATGTACCCAAGGACTAAAACATACACCAACATTTTCTATTTAAAACACTTCCCAACCCTAAACGTTAACAATAAATAAATAAATAATGCTCACACAGTCAGTACATATTTTTCATAAAAATTGCCCCACAAATAAATAATTGCATATGAGCTAAAAATAGCAGTCCCTGACAGGAATCATCCAATATTGAGAAAAATATCAGGTTTCTTAAAGGGGAAATACCACTTTCAGCCACAATTTTGAAAAATATAATATTTTCTTAAAAGGGCAATAAAGCCTGTGTGGAAAGTTCCCCCCAGGGACATATCTGTTGGAAATGAAGCTTAAAACAGACTGCTGATCTAACTCTGACTACTGACTTCTGTCCAGTGGGTCCTCAAATCAGCAATCAGACTGAAGATATGGGAGGGACTTAGCGTTTTGTGAAGTTGGATGGCTGTTGTATCCTGGGTTACTGCAGCAGTGAGAATGATGAACATCATTATCTTTTTTATTTTACTTTGAAGGACCTTCTACAATGATAATGGCAGGGAATACTTGCAAACACTACCAAATTCTTCCCAAAGATGCAGGAACTGGAAGATCCAAAAAGAAAAGAGGCAAGGGCTTTGACGTCTTCCTCTTCCATCCCCATAAAATGTCTTAGAGTCCTTCATCCTCTCTTATTCTCTCTACTGGAAGTAATTCCCTTCTTCAATTCTTCGATTCTCTCCTTTCAAATAAGCCTATGGTTAATCAATGCATTTCACATAAAGCAGTCAGACTCAATTTCTCCCTTGGGCAGTTCCAACACCAACTCTATTAATTCCTTCCTGTTCTTAAATCTTCTTTACTTCCCATATCAATTTTTTTTTCCATTGTGATTTATACTGTGGCTACACACACCTTAACGGTTTACATACGTGAATGTGAAGCACCATTTTTTTGGCTCAGTGTTCAGTGCAAACTACACACCATAAAAGATGAGCCAAAAAAGCAAGCACAAAAAAATCCTTTTTGCAGTGCAGTCCAAAATTATATATACGACCTCCACAGTTGCAACACAGTGAAGAAAATGGGAAAACTCCCTGAGAAGTACACTGCTGGCTCTCACATTACAATACACAGCAGTGAAAGTCATTGTGACACTAAAGTCTCACTCCAAAGCCACCCAAGGAAAGTAGCAGCATAATCAAATATTTATACCCATCTTAACAAAGCCAAGTGACAAACTTGTACATATGTTTTAATACTTGGGACCCCAATCCTCCTTTTTCTTTTGGTATTACAACATATTCTTTGAGACGGAACTTTGTGCTAGCCACCAATATATGTGCCCAGTTATAAACTGTGCCAATACAAATAACTGTAATATCTGCTATCTTTGGTCTAAGTCAAGTTGGAGAGTCTTTCACTTAATTAACATATCCATGGTCTTTGTGTAGTGCCTTTTTGAAGGTTACCTGAAATCCTGAAATGACTCTTCAGTGTTTTATTCTCACATAGATATGCACATTTCTCCCCTGGTTATGAATTAAGCCACTCCAGGTCATGCCACCTTAGCTCAGTTTAATAGCTAATGCACCTTTGCTGCAGTAATTTAAAGTTAATATTTCCCTCTCCCCCCAAAATACAAACAATCCACTATGTACAAGCCTCCTTCTGTCTCTTCCAAGCTAGATCTATTCCCTCCACCACCACTTCCTTTTTGATCCCCACTAGCTATAACTATTGGAATTTCTGAACACCTGCTGGATAGCCAAATGGCTCACTGATAGAACCCAGGAGGTCAAAATAGGTGAGGCCACCTCCACCAAAAGGCCAGTCACTAGCAGAGTCCCCCACGGTTCGGTACTGGGTCTGCTCCTTTTTGGCATCTAGTTCTCTGAAATGGAAGCAAATGCTGAAGATTTATGGCTGACTAAATTTGCAGACGATGGTAAGCTGGGGGGTTATCATCAACTCTCCTGCAATAAATAGCACACTTCAAGAAGGTTTACCTCTGACTAATAAATGGTGTCAAAGCCATGGTCTTAAACTCAATACTAAGAGATGTATAACTGTACCCTTTGGGAAATCAAACATCCTGGCTAATTACCATGTTGATAACACACCCCTAAGAGCAGACTCAGTGGTCAGGGATTTGGGTATGCACATAGGACAGTAGCCTTACCTTTGACCACCACCACATGGCCACAGTGGTGAGGAAATCCTTTTATGTTGCTCAAATGAGAGCATGGCATCTAGGTGCAGAGGTCATTATCCCACTGCACTCTGCCCTTATCAGACCAATCATAGAGTACAATGCTCCTTTTGGTATGTACCTGACAAGGCATATGCAGTAACTACAGTGACCTCAAAGGTTCCTTACAAAAAGAATGCAAGGTGTAATTGTAACAAATCTGCCTTATACAGAGCACCTTAAAGCCCTTTCCTCTATCAGTCTCCTACAGATTGCTGAGGGGTGATCTATGCCTAGCTTACAAAGCATCCGCAAGCCCTAGACGTATGACTCTTATGAATCTCCTACATATCTGCAAATCAAAGAGTACCAGAAATACAAGGTCTAAGGACCTGAATTTTCTCTGTGACATAAACAGAACATGCTGGAGAGACAGATGTGTCCCAGAGACTGCCCCTCCTCTGGAACAGGTTCCCATCCATGTAAAGCTGAGTTGCTTTAAGTACAACCTAGAAAACCTGACACTCTTGTGGACAGAGGTAGCTTATAAATGCCTGGCTATCAATGTCCTATTTGGATGCAGGACATCATTACTCTTTCAGGAAAATTTGACTAAGCTTAGAAAGGCCCCTAGAGTTGTTACCTAGTAATAGTCTATGAATCTGTAAATGAGCTACCTCCCCTTACCCGAAAAGAAACACATTTACCTTCATATTATTAATCCTAACAACCTTCCCATAAAGTACACTCTTCATCTGAAACATTTATGTTTGACATCTCACTTCCCTGTTAACAATTTACATCAAGTCAACTTAAACAAGATTGAGAAGTTGAAATCTACTCCCCATACACAAACAAGGCAAGTAGCATTATGTTAACATATGTATAACAGAGGGTTCTCCTCCTCACATTACTGCCTCAGGCACTTTGTAATAAACCAGGCCCCACAAATCATGTTTCCTTCATGCAACTCCCTCCTCCAGCCTTGAGACAAAAAACAGTAAGTGTAGTCAATAAGAACCACCTTTGGGTGGGTCCAAGGAAAACAGCTGTTCAGACTTCTAACATGGTCCCTTCGACCCTCCCCTCCCCCAATGTTATAAAACATTGCCAATCAGCACAAAAGGCCAAGAGAAAATATGTTTTAAATTAAAAAGCACTTACATGAAGATAAAGAAGCAGGAAAAGGAAGACACATACCTCAATAAAATGGGACATAAAAATACAAAGTCCAAAAAAGTCATAATGATCAATGTTTGTTCATTTATTACACATCCACAATTTCCATCTGCTGCACCCTCACCTCCATAGGATCATAGGATATTACCTCGCAAAACCTTGGAATACCTTTTAGCACTGCCTTTTCCAAGGCCCTTTCCTCTAACACGACCAGACATAATTCCTTGAATGGAACACTAACACAACCAGAATAAGTTCAGCTCTTTCCTTCAGAACCTGCCTCATTTTAAACAAAGGAAATGCTTCAAGACTACCATTAGCCCCAACTGTGAGACTTTGTTGACCCTTTTACAGTTCCTGCACTTTTCCCTTCCTTATTCCTCAGTGCCATCACAGAGCAAATCTGCAAGTTTTTGAAATGTAGCTAAAACTTTGGATCTCCAAACATTTTTGGTGTACCAGGGGGAAAATAATTCTTAACAGTGCTGGATAAAGCAGTCTCCACTTTAGTCCCTTGTACCTGTAGAAATGAGTCATCCATAAAAAGGCATTTTTCCTTCTCTGGGGTTTCTGTTGAGAAGTCAAAATCAACAAACACCCTACAGACAAATTATTTGCAATTTACAGTCTTCTGCTAAAATTTTTCTCTTAGGACAAACTTGGACATGAACCATCAGTGGCCAGTGTCTTACCAGTTGCAGCAGCAGCTGACTGCCAAGGTGCTTGCTGTGTTCCTCAATTAGAGCATCTTATGCCTGTATCTCAGTCCATTTAGCCACCAACTCCTTGTCAAACTCGGTAAAGTCCTTGTCTATAATTAATTCAAGAATCACAACAATTCTAATATTCTTTTTTTCTGGCTTGATCTACCACATCAATTAACTTGGCCTTGGTATGCTCTAGTTGGGTCTTTGCAGTTTTGATTATAGCTTTTAGCTCTGCATTCTCATCAACAAATGTCTGAAGAGTGCTCATTCAAGGTACTGCCCACCTCCTAGAATCACTGTTCTTGCCCATCATGTGATCTTGCAAATTTCTGTTTAATGTCTTTGATTTCCAGCAATACAGTTCTCAGTGATACTGCCAGCTCTTCCTTTCCCAGACTGCCTTCTCTGCTTTACTCTTCTCAGCCATCAAATTGTGGCTCATCAGGCCCACATACTGTGAAACCAATCCATTAAAACCATCTGTTCTTACCTTTATTTTCCCTTTTTTCAACATTCACTCCACTTACACATGAAATTAGTAATTTACCACTTCGACTAGTAACCTTTGAGTGCCCCATCTGCAGTTTTTACACCAATTTCTTAGCTCTGGATGGGGAAAGGAGCAAACTACTAAAGTTAATGCAGGAAAGCAAAGTTATATCAATATCAATGGAAATTTGTTTATTGGTTTCAAATGTTAACCAGGGCAGAACACAGATCTCTTTTGATAATATACAGGTTCAGCCCTTGAGCTTAAAACATAATGCAAAATTAGTACTACTGCATACAGTGTGACAAGAAAGTAACAGAGAATCAGTAGACACTGTTCGTGCAAAATAAATAAATAAATAAAAGCAAAAATAAAATATGAACAAAAAATAACTAATCAGAAAAAGGCATTACCAGCAACACAAAAGTCAACATGTAGAAACAAAGCTATCCAACCTGAAGTAAAACACAAAACCTATGAAAAATCATTTAACACATTAACTCAATTCTTACTATTTTACCAACAACTACATTAATAAACTATCTAAAATATTAAAAACAAATTAATGTGCACCTCAGAAAAGTAGAAACCATGCACAAGACAAACCCCCTATTTAAAACACCTAAACCCTACTTAGAAAATACTTGTGCAAATAAAGTAACTACTCCACAACATCAAAAAGAATGGGAGAATGTAATCTAATGAAGAAAAAGCATGCAAAATCACGTAAACTGACTATGTGGCAGATGGGTTTTGTGACATCTGAAATTTCTGTACTGCAGCTTAGGGACTCACCACTCATCTTTAAACTCATTCCCTTAAACCCACAGCATTAATGTTTCATGCATCATATCCAGACTTCTGCATAATCCATAGGTACACACGATATTACATGGCATTGTCACAGCTGGGTCATCTAAGGTTGGCTGAGACAACTACAGTAGAGTTTTAATCAGGAAAACCCACCACTACTCTGCACATTTAAACTTTGCAATGAAATGTAAGTGGACCAGTTTTATAAAGTCAGCAATCAAAATGTTATGTTATCCTTTTAGTTTCACTCAAAAGGCTGAGCACTAGAAGTCTGCCATTTACTTAATAGTCACAAGTTTAACAGCCTTGGGACACAGACATGCCCTTCTCATTGAGTTTAACTGACCTAAGACTGTGATCATGCAAATTGTAGAAGTGTGGGGGAAGCAAGACATGACTTACTGCATTTTTGTTTTCCTTTGGTTGTCTTTTGGATGCTCAGTCTTCTTTATTCCAACTATATTTCGAACTTTGACTTTACAGATAGGAAGTAATGCACACATATACTCAAACAGTTACTGAAGGAATGAGATCAGTAGCTTCTATTGTACAAGTAATATTCCTGGAGTGCGATATTAGATTATTTAAGGGCAGTACTAGAGAGAGGGTACTTGGATTACTGGATCTCCGGGGTGGACAGAGGTTGGCAAAACTAGTCTTGGCCAAGGGTAGGACAACGGCCTAAACTAAGTACTTTAATGTTAGAGTGCAGAGCATCAAATGTGTTCTTTCATTTACAGAAGATAAGTTATCCTTTCAATGAAGGTTCAGTGATGCACCTTCCTACAAACATGGATAAATTATAGTTGTGTAAGAACTTACCATAACAGTAGATGATCTACTGCTCACTGTTGCATTATTCGTAACACATGGGTTATCACAGCTGTCATACAGCTGGGGTACCAAAACTTTACCATTCCAGTACTGTACATCTGACGTGGTGACCTCAGCTCACAAGTGTAGGGGTATAAAGGTATATGTACGAGAGTAATTCCTCAGACTATCTCTGAGCCAGTGACCGCTGACACAGAAACACATGGTCAGCTAGGAGGAGGATAGTATGAAGTGGTAAGAAATCCCCCTCAGTGTTAGGGTGTTCCTTACAGGATAGAATTGAGGGAAAGGGAGTAAAGAGAAAATACGTACAGAAAGGAGTAAGGATGGAAAGGAATACTGCAACAGTGATCAGTAGGATATCTACTGTTACAGTAAATTATTATACAACTGTACTATGTCCTGATTGAAATCACTGTTACAGTATTCTTAACATGTGGAAAAAAATGAACAAACACAGGAATCTGTTTAGTTCCAAGCTCACCACCACAAGTGCTGAGGAAAAAATAAAAATTGCAGAAACTAGTGGTCTTAAAACTCTGTTAATGAGCTCAGTCACAATAATTTCCAAAAATCATGAAACAAAGGTAGTGTTCCAAAGCAACAAGCCTTTATTCGTCACAGACAAGAGATCCTCAGTTACAAAAAAATCAGAAATAATTTAACAATGTTAAACATATCAGCTTTTATATACTTAGAAGCAGATATGGAAAATACACATATTGCTTCATTTTAAACCAGTCTATTCTTTGCAAATGATATAAACAGGGCTGTAAAAGTGCATTTTAGAAGAGCAAGTACCCACCTCCCGCACACTACTACTACTAAATCCTAATTAAGAAAAACACTACCTATCTGCAACCTACATTCCAAGATCAGGTATTAAGAAAAGGTTATAACAAACATAAAAAGACTTAACTAAAATTGTTTTTGGCTAATTAATGCAATAAAGCCTTCATCAGGTCTGTGACAAGAACTAAAATCAAGAAAAAAACACATAGCTATCTAACCATACACATAAACTAGAACACTATAAATATAAAATACATCTTTTTCTTGCTTTTCTTAATACATGATCTTGGAATGTGGGTTGTAAATAGGTAGTGTTTCCTTAAGTAGGATTTAGTTACGGCTCTGTTTATATTGTTCGTCATGAATAGACTGGTTTAAAATTAAACAATACATATATTTTCCACACCTACTTCTAAGTATATAAAAACTAATATGTTTAATATTGTTAAAATATTTCTGACTTTTTTTTTTTTTTACTACTGAGGATCCCTTGTCTTTGACGAATAAAGGCTTGCTTTGGAACACTACCTGGGGTTCATGGTTTTTGGAAATTATTGTGACTGAGCTCATCAACGAAGTTTTAAAACCACTAGTTTCTGTTTTTTATTCCTAACATATGGGTGATTCCCAGAGCTAAAGGGAAAGTAAGGGTGGTCAGTTAAAATGCAGTACAACTGTCCAAGAGGTCAGATAGGACTGACCTACTGAAAGCAGCTCTGGACCTTGAAAATGCATCAACCCTGAAATGTTCATTGAAGGTGTACACAGCTGACAAGGTGGCAGGTACCAGTATGCACCTGGCATCCACTCCTTTGTAGAAAGCTTTAGAGGCTGCTACTGCCCTGGTAGAGTGAGCTTAAGGGCATGAGGACAAGAACTTGCCATGTAGAGAGCAACAAAAGGAGATAGCCTTAAAGATCCAGCTTGCAATGATTTGTTTGGATACCTGTTGGCCTACTTTAGAATCCATGAAAGAAACAAACACTTGATCAGATTTTTGAGTGCATTTTGTTTTGTCCAAATAGAATCTTAAGCTGTCTGTGAATGTCCAGTGAAGGCAGTTCTCTTTCCCCCTGATTCTGTGGGCTGGGAAAAAAGTAGGTAGGTTTACGGCCTGATTGAGAGACAACTCGTTCATTACTTTAGTCATGAATGAAGGGTTAGTTAGACTTGAGGGTCACAGTGTCTTTGTGAAAAATGAAAAAGGTAGGAATGGCTATCAGTGCCTGAAGTTCTGAAACTCTCCTAGCTGAAGTGAGGGCTAGAAGTAGGATAGAGTTCTATGTGCAAAATTTGAGGTTTGCTGAGGCTCCTGGTTCAAAGAGAGGTAAGGTAAGCTTTTTTAGTACAAAACTGAGGTCCCAAGTAGGGATAATGGGTTTTCTGGGTGGTCTAAAATGCAGGACCTGTTTAAAGATTAACTTGACCTCAGATCTAGACATAAGCAGAGAGTAAAAGGCAAGCAATCACAAGTGGCAGACAGGTGGGCTTTGATGGAAGAATAGGCAAGACGTGCATGTAAGAGTTGACACAGACAGTTCAGAATGGAAGGTATCTGTGATTGGTTGAGGTCTTGTTTACACCTTTGGCACCAATAGGAGAATCTCTTCGATTTAGCTATATAAGATTTTCGAGAGATGGGTCTCCTGGTTTCTTGGAGAACCTTAATAAAATCCTCAGAAAAATGATGCCTGTAAAGAATTAGAAGCCTGTCATCCAGAGTTATGTTTACAGATGACAGATTGGGGTGACTCTCTCTGTTGTGTGATGAGATTTGCTTGGTGTGGTAGTTTACAGTACTTGCCCCAGGCAAAAAAAAAAGGATGAGGAAACTAATGATGTCTTGGCCAAAAGGGAATACTAGCAACCCTCACAAACAGCATTACTATTATCACACCAACACTCCTGTTTCTTTTTACCTAATTTCCAACTTCCATTTAATCTTTTAGTACCATTCCCAGCCACCTTTCTTCCTTCCAAACTGCTTTGCACTATGCACAGTCATAGTCACACCCCTCCCTAACAGAACCTATTTACTCTATATTTTATCTTCTACTTATCCCAAATAAGCAGTTACTTCTTCCTATCTTACTACAGTCTCACACTCAGCCTTTTAACCCCCCCCCCCCCATTCCTTACATTCCAGAGAAGATATCAGGACAACTTCTCTTTCTTTATAGAAAACACTTTACCTACTAACTTTCTATCAGCTTTTATACCCCACCACCACTATATATCCTTCTGCCCTGCAACTTCTTTTTCCTTCTTGATCTCTATTTCCCCACTACTTGCCAACTATAGCATACAGATCCCTTTACTTATCGTGCTACTACTCAGCTTATCCTCTACTATTTGCCTACCGGGCCATCCCTCGTCCTACCATGACTCTATAATGGCTCTCTACATTCCTTCACCTCTCTCCCAACCACCTATTCATGCTTCCTCCCTATACTCTGCACATATCACACCAAAACGATTTAATGGCGCCCCTCACCTTCACTCCAAATATAGACAGATTAACTCAATTTCAACTCAAACCAAAACAAATTTAAAGTGGAAAAATGTTCTCCAAAAACAAGTATAAATAATTCCCCAATATATTAAAATCCTTCTAGGAGGAGACATTCACCCTAACCCTGGTCCCAACTATCACAATGAACATTTAGAGACAATTCTCTTCTACATACTACTGTAACCCTACAACAGTCAACACCCAACCTCAGTAATCTAACTTCTGATGCAATCAATGTTAGAAGCATAACAAATAAAATTGCTAAACTGCATGCCTGGATTACCCAGCATAAATCTGATATTCTCACTGTAACTGAAACTTGGCTTAAACCCAGAATAAACCAGACTGAAATTACACCTCCCAGACATCCGTAATGACTGTATAAAGAGGTAAAGAGGAAAGGTGGTGGTATTGCTTTAATATTTTCTACCAACTACCACATTTCCCCTAACAAACCAATGCCAAAACTCAATTCAGCAGTGCTTCTTATTGTTTCCCTGAAATTAAACAATTACAAACAAATGTATACTACTGTTCTTTGCATCCATTATGGTGACAATACAGCCATACTGAAATATACCCTACATTGGATATCCATAACAATGTCAAGAGAAATACACCTACTAGGTGATGTGAATGTCAACTGGCTGGACATAAGCTCCTACTCCCCTACCTCTAGTGTGATCTTATTTGTTTCACACAACTAATTAATAGCCTCACACATAGTAAGACATCAAATTCCATTTTAGACTGGAACCTACTATCAGACCCTAGCAAATACACCACCTCAGGTACAATGTCAATGGTTTCAATGATCATCTCCCAATCTATACAACCAGACATGTCACACATCCACTTAAACAGCATGGTTATACGTTTACAAAACAATACACAACCTTTCCAAGTTTAACCCAAAAAATGTTCATTACTAATCTATCATCTATTAACTGGAAATTGCTGAAAAATTCTCCCATAGATGAAGCTGTAAATGAATTCAGTACAACTTTCCTGAATATCCTAAATGGCTTTGAACCTCCTGGAAGGAACAGACTAAAAACAAATAATGCAATTTGGCTATTCAAAAAGAGTAGAATGCTAATGCAGGGCAGAGAAAAAGCATGGCAAGAATGACAAAAATATAAACCACAACATCTTGAAAACTTCAGAATGCTTCACAATCGTACTAAAAAGCAAATTAATAAAGACAAAAATATAGTACAGTAACTTTCACAATAATAGTAAATACAACTCTAAAAAATTCTGGACAGCCATTAAAGAAATATCCCGGCCATAAATTCAAACCAAGCCATTCTCCCAATAGCTCATGATTTGAAACCGCAATACAATTTATTTATTACTTACTTCATTTATTTAATATTTCTTGACCGGGTTTGTCCATCTGAGCTGACAGCCCTTTAACAGTGGAGGCCCGGGGAGTTAACAATAAAGGTAATAAGAGTAATAAAGGTAAAAGCATATACCATTTCAAACTGGCAATAAAAAAAACATTACAGAGTTTAGGCTGTTATCAGTATAACTTTTGTTTAAAAGATGCAAGTTTAAAATATCTTAGCTAAGGAAGGTACAGTAAGTGAGGATAATGCAAGTGATGTGAAGTATGTGCTTAGATTGATTGAAGTGTAAAATAGGTAGATAAAGTGGCTAAAGAGAGCTAACAGATCAACAGAAATTAGCACCAGTGAGAGGCAGGCAGTGGGCTGTCCTTGGACAGGAAGACAGATTATGGAAAGTTAGTACAGTGACAAGACTTTTCAGGTATTCTTTAGTGGCCGATTTAAATTCTTTGAGTTTTTTTGACAGACCTAATTTCTAGTGGCGGTTTGTTCCACGATATGGCTAAGACAGTAGCTGTAGAGGTTGCAACCAGTTATGTTCTTGGGTTTATGGATTTGTACTAGGTCTTGGTCTGTGCTTCTGAGAGTCCTAGATGGAGTATAGAAGGAGATTAGGGGAGACAGGTTGGGACAGTATGATGGCTGACACAATATGGAATGGATAATCAGAAGTTGAGAGAGGAGAGGCTGATAGGAAATTCTAGCCAGTTTAAATTTTTTAGTGAGAGACGGTGATGAGATTTATAATTTTGGTTTGCTGCAAATCTGGCTACTTTGTTATAGGTAGATTCTAACTTAGGAGTGACAAACTGAGGTCTGTGAGGATTTCAGAACTGTACAATAGGTTTGGTAGCAGAAAAGCAGAGGAGAGGGATATTTTTGCTTTGTTAGTGAGGAACTTCTTATTTCTGTATAAAAGGCTAAGTGTTTGGTGAGTTTTCCTAATACAATTGTTTACATGTAATTCAAATTTCAGTTGGTCATCAATTATGACACCTAGAAGTTTTGTGGAAGCTTCAACAATGATAGGTGTGTGGTTAAGAGAAAGTATGGGAAATGTGGATTTAAGGTGGTTTATGTTTTTGGCAAGAAAAAGTAAGATTTTTTTTTTTTAGGATTCAGTATAAGCTGGTTGTTGGAGAGCCAGGTTTCAACAGGGTTAAAGGATGACTGAGTAACTGAAATAAGGTCAGAGGAGTGTCTGCAATAGTAATAACTGTACAGTCATCAGCATATTGGACATAGGATGACTGAGGGCAGAAAGTGTACAGTAGGTTAATGAAGATATTGAAAAGTAATGGACCAAGAACAGAACCTTGGGGAACACCCATTTTAACAGGCAGAGGAGGGGAGACAGAAGAAAGCAACTTTTATTTCACAGATAGTACAACATCTCTGACCAAGAATTCCCCAATGTCTAATGCCTAACCCTGACCATCAGTCAAGTACCACCACATCTACTTTCACCTTCAAACCTATGCTCTCATCCTACAGGAACTACTGTTAAACTCAAACCATGCTCTACTTCAGCTGATGATCTTCTGAGCGCAGCATTGCCTACCCTGTCTCTATCCTTATAAATAGGTCAATTTAGGAATCCCACGTTCTCTCTCTCTGGAAAAAAATCACACATTATCCCTCTGCACAAAGGAAGAAATTCAACAAATATTAATAACTTTAGAGCTACGGCAATCTTATACCCTTCTCCAAAATACTTGAAAAATGTATTCACAAACAACTGCTAAACTATCTCCTGCAGGAAGAACTCCTATCCCCCACACAACATGGTTTCTGCCCTTCCCACAGTACTTATATTGCACTTCTAAACTATACAGATACTGTCAATAAAGTTACAGATAACAGCAAAAGTACAGTTGTGTACACTTACCATAAATGTAGATGTTCAAGTGTATTCACTGTTGCAGTTATCACACTTGGGTTATCTGCCTGCAGGTAGCCCTCAGACGGCCTGAATACCAGAGTCTTGGGATTTCTGCGTCGGATGCGGACGCCTCTCCCATGACGTCAGGTCGTCAGGGATATAAAACATGCAGCCGACGTCATTACATCAGTTTTTCTTGCCCTAGATTTCAGAAGCCCCCAAAATAGGAAGCTATTACATGGTGTGGTACACCTCCAGTAAAAAGTAAATACCCCTGCCATAAAAGATGGCCATAAAGAGGATAGGTAAAAAGGATAGAGAAAGACAGAGGGCTGGAGGGAGGGAAACCAGGATTGCAACAGTGAATACACTTGAACATCTACATTTATGGTAAGTGTACACAACTGTACTATGTTCTTCGTGTTTCACTGTTGCAGTCATCACACTTGGGTTGATTCCCAAAGCTGAGGAAGAGTGGAGGCAGTCAAGAAGTGTTGGGGCTGACTAGCAGGCCTTGTAAGACTGGTGTAGCAAATCCAGCTATGGATTTAGAAAACATAGGTAAGTGGTAATGCTTGGTGAAGGTGTGTACAGAACTCCAGGTTGCAGCTTCCAGGATGCCCCTGGTGGGGACCCCCCTAAGAAATGCTGTAGAGGTTGATGTAGCTCTAGTGGAATGAGTTTTGATCCCCAGTGGGGTAGGTTTTCCAAGGTGCTTGTAGCAGAAATGGATGCAGTGTGCTATCCATTTGGAAATGGTTTGCTTTGAAATGGCCTTGCCCTCTGCCCCTCTAGCAAAGCTGACTAGTAGCTGGTTAGATTTTCTCAAAGGCTTAGTCCTGTCAATGTAGAACCTGAGCTGTCTGTGCATGTCCAAGGAGTGCAGGATCCTTTCCCCTCTATTCTGAGGATTAGGGCAAAAGGTTGGCAAATGGAAGGAATGGTTTAAAGCCACACTGGATACCACCTTTGGCATAAAGGAAGGCTTAGTCCTCAGGGAAACCCTGTCAGCATTAGTGCCTGTAACTCAGACACTCTTCTTGCTGAAGTAATAGCTAGAAGTAAGGCTGTTTTCCAAAAGAGGAATTTTAACTCTGCTGAAGCAGCAGGTTCAAAAGGGGGACGTGTGAGCTTTTCCAGTACAAAGTTAAGGTCCCAGGCCAGGGTGGAAGCTCTCCTAGGGGGCCTTAAATTGTTAGCTCCTCTCAGGAACTGCTTGATGAGAGGAGGTTCAGTATTATAATGAGCTGAGATGGCAGAAGCAAGAATCTTAACAGATGAGAAGGATAGGCCTCTGTGGAGCAGCTCTGCTAGGTAATCAAGGATATGAGGTAAGTTGGAAACAGCTGTGTCCTTTCCTTGAGACTGACTCCAAGAACAATATCTTTTCCACATTTCAGCATAGGATTTCCTAGTACTACTCCTTCTGGCCTCAAGGATGATGTCCAGCACCTGTTTGCCGAGGGATACTGGTGGTGTATGCATGATATAAGCCACGCTGCAAGGTTTAGGGTTTGCAGCTGTGGATGCAAAATCTGTCCCTCCTGAGACAGCAGGGAAGGTGTCTGATGTAGATTCCAGGGTGGCACTGCTGTCAGACTGCGTAGGAGTGGGTACCAGTGCTGGTATGGCCATTCTGGTGCAATAAGGATTGCCCTTGGCCTGTGCTGTTTGATTTTGAGTAGTACTTTTGAGAGGAGGGGCAGAGGAGGAAAGGCATAAATTGAGAGGTTTTCCCATGTAAAGGATAGGGTGTCCACCTTCCAGGCTCTGCTGTGAGAGGGTTCCTGGTGCAACATTTGTTCAATTGGTGGTTTTGGGGGGAGGCAAAAAGGTCCACCTTCGGAGTTCCCCACCTCTGGGTTAGAAGTTTGAATGAGTTGGGTTCCAGTTTCCACTTGTGAGGGTCCAGTAGATTTCTGCTTAAGTCTGCCAGTGAATTTGGCTTGCCTGGCAGGAATTGAGCTTGTAGGTGCACTTGGATGCTCAAGGCTGTGTTCCACAGAACCATGGCTAACCTGCAGAGTGGGTAAGAATGAGTCTCGCCTTGCTTGTTTATGTACCACATAACTGTGGTGTTGTCTGTCTTTATCAGGAGCTGTCCTGGAAGGATAAGGTATTTGAAGACTGTCAGAGCATTCTGTACAGCTAACATTTCTTTTTGATTGATATGCAGGGGAATTTGTTCTGAGCTCCATTTGCCTTGGATGCATTTGCCTGCCATGTGAGCCCCCCCATGCATAGTCTGATGCATCTGTTGTCAGGGTTTGGGCGTCGAGGGGTTGAGTGAGAGGAAGTCCCTTGTTGTGGTTGCATGCTTCTGCCCAACAAAGGAACTATGACCTTAGACAAGGTATGGTAGGAAACACTGTTTCCAGGTCCTGAGAATGTTGACACCAGAGACTTTTTAAGTACCATTGAAGTTTCCTCATATGCAGTCTTGCATATGGAATTAGAATGCATGAGGCCATGAACCCTAGGGCTTGCAGTATTTTCCTTGCAGATAGCTGGGTTTTGTTGGCCATTAGTTTGAAATAGTTTGTCAGATGGACCTGTTTTTCTGGAGTGAGGAATGCCATCTGGGAAGATGTGTTCAAGCTTGCTCCCAGGAATACAATTTGTTGGCTGGGCACCAGTTGTGATTTATTTTCATTGATGGTGTATCCCAGTGAAGTCAGAAGTCTTTTTACCAATGCCAGGTGCTGAAGCAGCAATTCCTGACTGTCCACATGAATCAGGCAATCGTCCAAGTATGGGTAGATTTGAATATTTCTCTGCCTGCAGTATGCAATGGCTGGAGCCAGGCATTTTGTGAATACTCTGGGCACAGTAAATAAGCCAAAGGGAAGTGCAGAGAACTGATAGTGCATAGAGACTGCCCTGAAAAGTAGATACTTCCTGCAATACTCCCTTATGGGGATGTGCAGATAACCTTCTTTTAAGTCTAGGGTGACTAACCAGGCATAAGAAGAAGCTGTTGCAGTGTAAGCATTTTGAATTTTGGGACCACCAGAAAGGTATTGAGAATTGATAGATCCAGGATAGGGTGCCAAGAGATCTCTTTGCTGGGCAGCAGGAACAGTCTGAAGTAGAAACCCTGTCCCCTTTGTTCTACTGGAACAGGCTGAATAGCCCTGATATGGAGAAGGAAAAGTACTTGCTTTTGAGCCTCTGCCCACTGGTTTGGAGGAAGGTCTGGCAACCCGCTTGGTGTTGGCAGCGTGTGGAAGTAGAATCTGTATCCCTGGGATACAATGTTTAGAACCCATCGGTCCTGAGTAATGGACATCCATTTTTTTGCATGAAGGGCGAGTTTTCCTCCTAGGGGCGCAAGTACTTGGGCATGGCTGGGAAGGATAATTGGAAAGTAATTGTGAACTTTTTCCATAAGGGGGTGGCTTACCACTCCCTGGTTTTTGAGGTGGAAACACTCCATTGTTTAGATCTCTGCATACCCTGAGACTGTAGTCTTGGTGGTCTGTTTCCCCTGGGTTTGGACTGAGAAGGCCTGAGAGGGACTGGAAAGGACCAGTTTTTTGAAGGCCAATGCCTACTGAATCTAGGTGGCTGCACCTGTAAGAAATCTTTGACTGTTTGCATAGATTTAGCTTTTTCTTCCATCTTTTTAAGAACTTCTTCTGCTTCTGTGCCAACCAAACGCTCCTGATTTAATGGAGCATATAGTAATTTTGCTTTGACATGGTCAGGCAAGACTTGTTCTTTTAGCCAAGTTTGCCTTCTCAGTACAGACCCAGTGACAGCAGCCCTGCAATATGCTTCTAAGGCATCAAACCCACACTGCAAAGTATGTTTACTAACTTGGCTTGCAGAATGCATTAACTCTTGTAAATCTTTATTTTCTGCACAACCTGGAAGTAACACCATTTTTTGTTTAATTAGTTCCAGAATATGTTGCTGGTACTTCAACATGTGAAGCTGGCAATTCAAAGCCCTGATGGCAAGAGTTGCAGAGGTACATACCTTCTTAGCCCATCTGTCTAAAGCTCAAGAATCCCAGTCTGAAGGGGTAGGGTTTTTGGCTGTAGTACCCTTAATGCCTTTAGGTCCCTGGGAAATTGTCTCTGGATCCGCAGTAGGATTCTTAAAGAGAAATTTGTGAGAATCAGGTACTCTGTAGTACCTGTCAGGTTTTCTAGGAGCTGGTGGTAAGGTGTCAGGAGTAAGACTGAACTCCAAGAAAACATTGTCTACAATATCCAGGACAAGGGGGTACAGCTAGAGGCCTGTGCTGAGGCAAATCTAAAAATGCCCTGAGTCTCTTTTTGGACTGAGGATAGTCCTGGCATTCCCAGTGGAAATGTTCTCTTAAGGTATGCAAGGTTTCACCAAAAGAGAAATCCTCTGGAGGGGAAGCAGAGGTCATGGATTCCTCTGCATCTGAATCCTCATAGGTAGATAAGGGTATGTCCCGGTAATCAGAAGGGTCAGAGTCATCAGACTCCTGGTCTGTAGAATCAGAAGGAAATTCAACTCTTTGTCTTTTGGCAGGGGAAGGTTGGCTTCCCCTAATTAGAGTAATAAGGTCTTCAGCCATTCTAAGCATTTGTTTTTGTGGCATGGGAGGATGAGCATGCACTTTGGACATCGGTTTTCTAAGCGTAGTGTGAACTCTGGGCCTGAGAAACTCAGTAGTTTTAGTAAGAAATGAAGTAGTCGGTTTAATATGAATATCGGTAGGTCGGAATATACCCTCAGAAGCCGATGCCTGCAGAGCGGCTCCGGACCCATCCAAGGTAGAGACATTCACAGGTTCCATAGTCGAAGAAGCATCTTGCGGCATACCAGACTCTGAACGTGTCTCAGCAGAGGCCTGCGAATCTGTATAAGTGGGCATCAGAGGCTGCAAAGGCACCTCACTGAGTACCGGCGGACTGGCGACAAGCTTAACAGAAGCATCGTCGGCAGTTTTTGACCTATGCAGTCTATCTCTGTCTTTCTGCTTTTTCGGAAGATTGGTAGTCGGATGGCTTACCGAAGCCATTTCGGAATACGAAGAACAACAGCGAAAGAATTTATCTACAAAAATAGCCAATGACGAATGGTTCAGGTGTTAAACAAGGCACAAAACTGACAGCTAGGGACGTCGTGGTCTGGGCCTAAACAGGTGATGCAGTAAGAATGAAAATCTCTGTGAGGTATTTGCTTTCCACAGGCAAGACAATTGTTAATTTTTTTCTGACATCGGTTAAAGCAAGAAAAAAGAATCCCCAACGGGGTACTTAACTTTAGAAGACTTCAGGTCTGAAACTCGAAAAAATTAAAATTTCAGGTAGCGGCCGACCGACACTTGCGAACTGCTTCTGCTTCGGGCTCCTTCTTGGCAAGAAAAACTGATGTAATGGCATCGGCTGCATGTTTTATACCCCTGACGACCTGACGTCATGGAAGAGGTGACAGCATCCGACACAGAAATCCCAAGACTCTGGTATTCGGGCCGACTGAGGGCTACCTGCAGGCAGATAACCCGAGTGTGATGACTGCAACAGTGAAACACGACGAACATCTAGTCTCCTCCTAATTTCTAGACTTGTCTAAAGCCTTTGACACAGCAAACTTCTACTTCAAATGTCCTCATTAGTTCTCTTTCAGCCCACCCTGCTATGGTTTAAAAGCTACCTATCCCCAACAGGTACCAGCCAGTAAAATGGCACTCTACCCACCCTCTCTCGATACCGCCCAGTCACCAACAGTGTACCACAAAGCTCTATCCTTGTTCCCCTCCTCTTTAACATTCTCACAAACACCTTCCACACAGCCAGACAACAGACCTTCCTAATACTATGTGCAGATGACTCCACACTTGTTTGCATATCTAACAACATGACATACCTACAAAAAATTAATCAGGAAGCTTTAACCGCAACTGAAATATGTCTTAGTGACTCAACTCATGCACAACTGTAAAAAATTACTACTTTCCCCAAATTCCTCTCCCATGAAAAAACAAAATATAAAGTCATCTCGCTTGATAATAAATCCACTGAAGTCACTTCGCAATAGTAAATTATTAGGATTGGTAGTGAACGACAATCTTAAATTCACCTGCTATACAAAATTACATAACAAAAACTCACCAGAAACTAGGGATGCTTTACAGAGCCAAAAACTTTCTCACCGACACAACTAAAGCTACACTTGCCACTACTTATCTCCTCCCCACACTTCTTTAGGGTGTTCCCATCCTTACTAACCTTCAGGTGTCTCAAAAATCAAAACTTGATCAGTGTTATAACAAAATTGCTAAATTTGAAGTAAATACTCCTTTCAGAACCCACCACTGTATAGCACTAAAAAGGCAAACTGGCTATAACTACCCCATCAAATAACATATACAGAGCTTCTTACCACTTATAAAATTATCCAGAAACCATCTGCTTGTCATGCACTAAATATCATTCTACACAACTATATTCTAGTTGGAAATTACGTTCCACTGACCAAACACTCTTGTCTGTCAGCAAACCTATCAAATCTGCTGGGCGTTGTCTGTACTCATACTGTGTTGCTGAGGCCTACAACTCTCTACCTCTTGTCAGTTCAATACTCTCCCTCCCATCCTTTAAAACTATCCTAGCCAACAGCTGGTTCTGTATTTGCTCATCACCAGGCTAAACCATATCCCTAAATATAAAAAAAAAAAAATACTTGCTCATACCTTACATCTCCTTACTCTCCCTTTACTCACTTCCTTACTTCAATCAATTTCTCTCCCCTGGCTTTCTCTCTAAATATACCATAAGCCTGCTTTTCTCTCACTTTGTAATGCAGTTCTTGTTTGTATTATACTAACTTACCATTAATTTCCCTATAAACTGGCTATAATTTCTGTAAGCATATTATTGTCATGTAACGTGTATCTATAAACTTTTGAGTAGAGATGAACAGCCGGATAAAACCAATAATCCAAAGAATTGGCTCTTCAATGACCACCACTGAGCTGGAGTTCACGTTTTTATTCAAAAAGGCAGTTTACAAATCAAATGTAAAATAGTGAATCAATAGTACATAAAAGCTCTACATTCACTGTGTTTTTGTCACAGGGACTTCTTCAGATGCATAGTCAAACTAATAGTAATTCCATCCTTTTGTATTCCCCATACTATTTGAGCCACCAATAGCATTTAAAATTGTTAATTTAATCCTTACATTCCTTTTAAACTTTTTAAAACCTTTTGCTGATTCACTATTTTACATTTTTACTTTTGATTTGTAAACCGCTTTTTTGAATAAAAACGTGAACTCCAGCTCAGTGGTAGCCACTGAAGAGCTAATTCTTAACTTGTATCTATTCTTAACCAATGTTTTCATATTATGTGTAATTTTTGACTTATTTTTAAAGACTGTAAAATTATTATTCTTAAAATGTTTTGCAATACTTTGGAGATTCTCTGTCCGGGTCTCCACTGAAAATGGGCTTCTACCCAGTAGGACTTTCCCAGTAATCTAATCAAACGTCAATAAATAAATGAGAGTTTTGTTTTTTTTCTTTTTGGGTCTCTAAAAGAACTCTTGGAATAAGGGGTAGTGGAGACAAGGTTCTGAGAAACTTTCTTGTCCACTGAAGAGTGAAAGCATCTGTCCTCCAAGCTGAGAGGCAAGAGTCCTTGGTACCAAACAGTGGAAGTTGTTTGTTGGTCTTTGAAACAAACAAGTCTATCTGAGGACTCCCCCTATGGTGACGGATGTCCTAGAAAACCTGTCTGTTCAGCATCCATTCGTGAAGGTCCTCCAAGGAAGCTTCTGCCAGCCCAATATCCTGGGATGGGATTATGTGGCTGGGAGCGACATGCTTTTTCTGGGTGGCAAAGTCTCAGTCTTTTTGTGCCAATCTGCAAAACTGTTGAGATCTGGTCCCTCCTACCTTGCTTATATACCACATTACTATTGTGCTGTCTATGAAAACTTGTAGTGTACCTGGTTTCCAGAGATGTGAAAAGACTTGAAGAGCTTGTGTGATGGCCTTCATTTCCTTCATGTTGATGTGTTCCTTTAGTAGCAGTGGCTGCCATCTGCCCCATACTCACTGGGTGCCCATGCCTCCTCTGATGCATGTATGTGCATTTCCTGAACTGGGGCTGAAGGACTGAAGGGAAGCCTTGGGTTGAATATCGTCTGATCCTTCCACCATAACCGTTCCTTTCTGAGATAGGATAAAAGTGGAATCAGTGCATCTAGAGTGCAAGAGTACTGAGACCAAAATGTTTTCAGGTACCTCTGAATTTTCTTTCTATGCAGTCTGGCTAGGGGGAGCATTGGGATATTAGCTCCCATGAACGGCAAGGCCCTTAGAATTTCCACAGATGAGTACTGGCTGAGAAAGGCAAGGTTGTGGAAGTAGTCTGGAAGGCTCTGCACTCTCTCTTGAGGTAAGTAGGCCTGAATTCATTTTGTGTCCAGCCTGCAACCCAGGAAAGCTAGGTTCTGAGATGGCTGCAGGGAGGATTTCTTTGTAGCTGATCATGAACCCTAACTGAAAGAGGAGAAGGAGGGTGAACTGGAGATGCTGTAGGGAAATTTTGGGGTGACATAGCTTAGATTAACAGATCTATGTAGAGAAAAATCTGAATTCCCCTGGATTCAGCAGAAATTGACTTGTGGTGCCAGACACTTTGTGAAATCTCTTGGGGCTGTAGAAACCCCAAAAGGCAAAGCAGTAAACGGACAGTGAGATGACCCAATATAAAACACAAAGCATCTCTTGCAAGGGGTCTAAATTGTTAAAGATAAGCATCCTTTAGATGTAGGGACACTAGAAAAGCCTGGGGCAGAATGAAAGGAAGCAGTGTGTGTGCTGAGAGCATTTTGAAAGCTGGCACTTTTAAGAAGGTATTTAGCATGAAGAGATCCAGTATGGGTCTCTACTGCCCTTGTTTCCTTGACACCAGAAAAGTCTAGAGTAAAACCCCCAACCCCCAAAAATTCTTTTCACACAGGCTTTGCATTGTACCTGTAGTTCCTGTAAAATAGGTGAGAGCAGATGCAACTGACTGTGTAGAGGTGGAGGTATATCATTTAGAGGGGAACATATATCCAATAAATTGCACAACTGCTTTTATGCAGTAATCTTTTCCCAGGTGGAGACAGATTTGGTCATCCTTTTGAGAGGGTCAGGGTAGGGCTGGGGCCGGGGGGGGGGGGGTGCTGTAGACAGTTACAGAGATTTGTCCCAAAGGGAGGCCTCCCATAAGAAACATCCCTCTGTGGTTTATCTGGGAATCTCTTTCTGTGAACCTTCCTATGTTTCTGACTAGGCCTAGAGCCCCTTCTGATAAAAGAGGAATGTTTGGTTGGGTAATTCCTCTGGTACCTAGGTACAGAGGTTAACAGAAGCCATCTGCAGTCCTTCATGGTTTACCCTGCTCTTGAAGGGTTTTGAAAAGGCTGGCAGCTTGGGGGCCAAACAAAAGATTCTTGTCTAAAGGGGAATCCACTACTTTTGCTTTCAAGTCCTCAGGAATAGGCTGTCTACATAACCATGCATACCTGTGGATTACAGAGCCTGTAGCAGCTACTCTGGACAAAGCCTCTACAGCATCATAACTACATTTAATTGTGTATCTGGCCACTTGTATAGCCTAATTAAGAAAGGATAACATTTGTTTAAAATAAGTATTCTGCAAATCCAGCATTACCTTATTTAAGGAACTTAGAATGGATATCAAGTATTTGGTTATCTGGGTTTGGTAATTAATAGCTGTGAATACCAAAGAGAAGGAAGTATAAACCTTTTTACCTACCTATCCATAGCCCTGCTATCATACATATCAAGTATTTGGTTATCTGGGTTTGGTAATTAATAGCTCTGAATACCAAAGACAAGGAAGTATAAACCTTTTTACCCACCTATCCATAGGCCTACTATCCTTGTCTGAAGGGGGCGGGGGGGCTTTGGCACTGGGAAGGAGTTTAGAAGGCTTAAAAAGAGGGAAACTGCAGAAGGGTCCACCAGAGGATTTTTAAACAAAAACGTAATCATCGGGGACTTTATAACATCTATCTTGGTCTTTTGGGAGCCAGAGGCTAGGAATCAGGAATAGCAGAACTGGACTGAAAAGCATCCAAAAAAGCCTCAAGAACAGGAGATACACGAAAAGGGTTGGGTTGCCTATTTCCAAATATTTGCAATATCTTTTCTGCACCACTGAGATTTGCCAAGACTCCCACTCACTGCTTCATAATGTTTAACATTCTCTCTCCAAAAGAAGTGTCTTCTATTGGAGAGTCAAGTGAAACGGAGTCCTTATCATTTGAAGGGACTTGGCCAGGAGAGTGTATTTGAGAGGAGTCAGCCAGAGAAATGGTCAGAATGAAAAGCCTCATCTTCAAAGGAAGAATGAGTCCACAGCAATATTTTGAGGAGGAGGTTGAGAGGAGAAAAGAGGAGGCTACAGAGTCAAAATGACCTTAACCTTTGAGAGAAATCCATCCATTCCATCTCCCTAAAAGAGGAAGGAGGAGGTTGAGGGGAAGCAATGTGTTTAGTTTTCTGATACTTCTTTTGTGACATGATGCCTACCTGAACTAAATGTGGTGGCTCAGTTCCTGACATACCTCAATTAGTTTACCTGGGATCAGTTTCATAACTAATATCTAAGGGACACCCTCTGTGCCCTCAGATATAATGATTTACGGTTCACCTCTGTCTGCAGAATCCTCAAGGCCTCAGACGCCATATACCAGCTTCCACCAGGGTCCTGGTAGAGGGCATCTGAGGAGGAATCAAACATAACGCAGGTTCTAAAATTTCAGTGGGTACGTTAGAGTCAGAAAGGGATGACTGAGTCTCTGGTTTAGGCCTTTTAAGCTTTTTTTTTCCAGTGGTGGAGGTACGTCTGGGGAAGTAGAATCCACCATCTTGGAGAGTGCCAACTGCATGAGATGTTGGGTGTCCAAAAAAGTGATGAGGTACAAAGGAGTGACAGATGGAACACACTTTGTAGTTGTGTTACACTCGTAAACAAAAAGACGCAGGGTATGCAAGTCTTTGTACAGGATATGCCTACAGCATTCACATTTCCCCCTGCTAGCTAACATCTAATACCGGTAAGAAAAACACTTAAATATAAAGGAAGATTCCCCAATGGAGTACTTATCTGAGTTTTTGAAACAATGGATTCGGATTCAGCAGCCAAACAATCAGTCTGATGGATACATGACTTGCGTTCAAGGTTGGCAGTGAGACAGTCTGAGGAATTACACTCATACGTCCACCCACATACCCATATGCTTACGAGATGAGGTCACATGTCAGAATGGGAAAGTAAAGTTTGGTACCCCGGCTGGACAAAGTACACTTGTATAAAATTATAGTTATGTACTTAACATAACTTGGTATCTGTGTTATCTGTAGTCACCATTCATCATGTTAGGGTCTAGGATCTGATATCGGATCTGAGGCAGCATACTCAGACAACAGCTTAGCTCAAGCTCCTCCCCTCCCATGATGCTCTGCTGCCCGCTAATCCCTCAGATCAAGTTTGCATAATGAAAGAAGACAGACCAAAACAATTACCACCAACACAGGTCCACCAACATGCTGCTAGTCTCTCAGGAAGGGGGCCGGAGAGTGGGACCGTGATGGATGGTGACTATTGATAACACAGATACCAAGTTATGGTAAGTATATAACTATAAATGTGATATTACCTTAGTCACCATTCCTCACGTTAAGGTCAGACCAGCTACCTGAATCCTGGGAAGCCTCAAGGAAGGACACGCCGAAGAACCGTGGAGCCAAAGGAAGCCCTTCCTCTACAGATCAAATCTAACTTACAGTGGTAAATGAACGTGTGAGGTGAAGACCACATTGCTGCTGCACAAATATCATCTAATGATTGATGATCTGCAAAGGCAGCTGAGGTAGACACCACCCTGGTGGAATGACCCTTTACTGGTGTACATACAGGAACACCTTTCGAACAGTAAATGAAGGAAATACATTACGAAATCCAGCAGGAGACCATAACTTTCGATATTAACCTGCCCTTTCTGTTACAGAAAAGGCTACAAACAACTGGTCTGAACGTCGCAATTCCTTGGTCCTATGCAGATAGAAAAGTAGCTGGTGATAAGCATCCAATGCGTGCAGAATACATTCCCCTTTATTGGCATAATAAGGGAAGAATACTGGAAGTTGAATACATTGATTGAGATTAGTCTTCGAAGCTACCTTGGGCATAAAAGTTGGATTAGGTTTCAGAGATACTCTGTCCTTGTGAAAAATTAAGTAAGGTTTCTTAATAATAAGAGCTTGCAGCTCAGAGATGCTCTTCGCTGAAGTTACTGCCACTAAAAGGGCAGTCTTCCAAGAAAGAAATTTGAGATTACAGGATGCAGCTGGTTCAAAGGGAGGTTTGCACCAAATCAAGATCCCACGGTGGAAACGGGTCCTTAACAGGGGGCCATAACAGAAATACACCTTTCAAAAAGGCTTTGCAGAGCAAAGAAGAAAATGTAGACTCATCGTTAAGATGGAAATTTGAAATTGCTGCTAACTGAACCTTGATCGTGGAAAAACTAACCCCTTCCTTAAAAAGAGAGGTCAGAAAGAGAAGAATCTCAGGAATGGAAGCCGAAAAAAGGTCCAGATTCTTGTTCTTTGCCCAATTAGAAAATCTCTTCCATTTGCTGTATTTCCTAGTGGAAGATCTCTGGGAAGCAAGGATAAGATCCTTCACGGGCAAGGCTAGCTTGAACTTAGCCAAGATTTACTGGAAGTGGACATACCACGCTGTCAGATGAAGGGTTTGAAGATTCGGGAGCAGAAGTAGAGATGGATGTGATATCGCATCTGGAGATGCATCAAGCACCCAGGGTGGGTGCCTCAAGTGAGACCGTAGAAGGGTGAACCACACCTGCTGAGGCCAGAAGGGGGCAATGAGGATCAATTGTGTCTTGAGGTGTCTGGCTTTCTGAAGTACTCTGGGAATTAAAGGCAAAGGTGGGAAGGCATAAAGGTGACCCAGAGGCCATTCGTGCGTGAGTGCATCCCTGGGGGATTCCCCCTCTGGGGGGGGATCAATGCAAAGAAATTGCTGCATTTATGGTTAAGAGGAGAAGCAAACAGATCACAGCTCAGATAGCCCCACCGATGGAAAATCTGTTGAGCCACTACTGGATTCAGAGAACACATGTGAGGGGTCAGACTAACCCTGCTCAATTTGTCCGCAAAAACAGTGGATGGGCCGGGAATGTGCGATGCAATGAGAATATGCCCTGTGGACAATGCCCATTCCTATACCCTCATGGCCTTGCGACAAAGCAGATAAGAACGTGTGCCCTCTTCCTTGTTTATATACCAAACAACCGTCATGTTGTCCGATAGAACTGCAACTGTTCCCCGAAAAAGGCAATCCTGGAAGGCTTGCAACAATAAAAGGACTACTCTCATCTCCAGAACATTGATATGCAGCTTGGTCTCCAAGGGGGACCACGTCCCTTGGACAGTCTTTCTCCAGAAATGCTCCCCCACCCTAGGAGGGAAGCATCTGTGGTGACAGTGGACGTGGGAATCGGGGGAGAGAAGGACCTGCCTGCTAAGAGGTCCGGGGAGCGAATGCACCACAAGAGATGTTTCCGACAAATTGGGGTGAGGCGAATGATGAATGATAGGGGATGATGAAACGCTGACCATGCTGAACTGCAAAGATCCACTGTAGAACTCTCATGTAGTATCTTGCAGGGGAAGCAAATAAATGGCAGCCACCATGGATCTTAGGGCCCTCAGGATGTGTGAAGCCGGAGGGCAAGTTTGCTCCAGCAGAACTTGAACGTGAGAGCGTATCAAAGTTATACGGTGAAGAGGAAGAGCTGCAATCTGCAAAGTGGTATCCAACAGAGTGCCTATGAACTCCAGATGTTGAGTTGGAATCAAGGAGGACTTGGCTAGTTTTACTGTAATTCCCAATTAATGAAACAGGGAGAGCAGGGAGTACATGTTGTCCAATAGTTGGTGCTTTGTGGGGGCCATAAGGAGCCAATCATCTAAATAGGGACACACCTGGAATCCCTGCAGCTAGAGATGAGCTGCCACCACTGCCATGCATTTCGTGAACACCCAGGGGGCTGAGGTGACACCAAAGGGCAGGGCCCTGATCTGAAAGTGATCAGCTCCCAAGCAAAAGCGGAGAAATCTCCTGGACCGTCAGTCGAGCTTGATATGGTAGTATGCATCCTGGAGATCCACTGAGCACATCCAGCCATTGCTTTGTAAAAGGGGTATAATTGACTGCACAGTGACCATCCAAAACTTCGACTTCTATAAAAACAGGTTTAGAAGTCCGAGGTTCAGAATAGGACACAGGTCCCCTGCTCTCCTTGGAACTAAAAAGAAGTGGAAATAATTTCTGGATCTTCTCTGTCCTGTGGGGACCTCTTGGCTGGCTCTATTTTGAAGAAGGTTCGCAACCTCCTGTTGGGCCAACCCTTTCTGACTGGGTGGCATGTCTGGAAGAGTTCTGATCTTTGGAGAATTCTCCGAAAAGAGAATGCAATAGCCCCTGGATATAATGGTTAGCACACATTGATCGTTTATGATATCTGCCCAAGCTAGAGGGTGCATAGACAATCGACCCTCAAGTGCCTCCAGGGAAGGACAGTCGGGCAATGCCTCAGGGATGCTGAAAAGGCTTCTCAGAGAAAGGCTCCCTGGAAAGAATAGTGTAAAATCTTACCATAATCATAGATGTCCTTCTCTTCCATGTTGCAGTATTCTTGGTGTGGGATTTCCTGCCCTCAGGCGACTCGTACGTCGGTTTCTATACACAAGCTTCAGCTTGGCTGCTGTAGTGTGTGTAGGATGTCACACGTAGGGCCATAAACCAAGGGGCCTTAAATGTGACATCTGCATGCACAGTCCTCAGAACTTGAAGGCCAGCAGGCAGATAATAAGGCCCAGCAGGATGTGTGCCAGTTGTTTACAGGCGTGTGACTTGGAGACCTACTGAAATGTAGGTAGAAAGTACAGTTGTGTACACATACCATAAATGTAGATGTTCGAGTGTATTCACTGTTGCAGTCATTACATTTGGGTTATCTGCTTGCAGGTAGCCCTCAGTCGGCCTGAATACCAAAGTATTGGGTCCTGCTTCGATTGCTGTCCCTTCTTCCATGACGTCATGTCGTCAGGGGTATAAAACATGCAGCCGAACGCCATTACATCAGTTTTTCTTGCCCCAGATGTCAGGTGCCCCCCTAATGGGAAGCAATTAAAGTACAATGATATACCTCCAACAAAAAAGCAAATAAACCAAAAAGGCTTTTAAGCATACTAAAGGAAAGTAGAGGTATAGCCAAAAGAAGTTAGGGGGCTGGAGTGAGGGTAACCAGGACTGCAACAGTAAATACACTCGAACATCTACATTTATGGTAAGTGTACACAACTGTACTATGTTCTTCGTGTTTCACTGTTACAGTCATTACATTTGAGTAGATTCCGAAAGCTATGGTTGGGAAGAGGAATTTAGATAGCATTAGGGCCAGCTATAAGGCCCTGCAAGACTGCAGTGGCAAAGCCAGCTCTGGATTTAGAGAAAATTGGCAAATGATAATGCTTGGTGAAAGTATGTACAGAACACCAGGTAGCAGCTTCTTGGATGTCCCTGGTAGGGACGCCTCTGAGAAAGGCTGTAGAGGTAGATGCAGCCCTGGTGGAGTGAGGTCTGATCCCCTGGGGAATAGGTTTTCCATGGTGCTTATAGCAGAAATGAATGCAATGGCCTATCCACTTAGAAATGGTTTGTTTTGAAATAGCCTTCCCCTCTGCCCCTGCAGCAAATGCCACCAGCAGTTGTTCAGATTTCCTTTGAGGTTTAGTCCTGTCCAAGTAGAATCTAAGTTCTGTGCACATCTAAGGAATGCAGTATCCGTTTTCCTTTATTCTGTGGATCGGGAAAGAAGGTTGGCAAATGAATGGACTGAATTAGAGCCACACTGGATACCACCTTGGGCATGAAGGATGGATTGGTTCTGAGGGACACCCTGTCCGCATGAAAGATGATGAAAGGTTCCACTGCCATAAGGGCCTGTAATTCAGATACCCTTCTAGCTGAAGTGATTGCTAAAAGGAAAGCGGTTTTCCAAGAAAGAAATTTTAAGTCTGCAGTAGCAGCTGGCTCAAAAGGAGGTAGAGTGAGTTTTGCTAAGACAAAGTTAAGGTCCCAGGCTGGGGTTGGAGCTCTCCTGGGTGGTCTCAAATTTTTGGCCCCTCTGAGGAACTGCTTGAGCAGTGGATGAGAGAAGAGGGGAGGTTCTGTGTTATAATAAGCTGAAATGGCTGAGGCGTGGATTTTAACGGAGGAAAAAGACAGGCCATTGTGAAGCATCTCAGTTAATTACTGTAAAATCTGAGGTAAATTGGGTGCTGCTGTGCTCATCCCGTGAGATTGGTTCCAGGCACAGAATCTTTTCCATTTTTCAGCATAAGATTTTCTAGTACTAGGCCTCCTTGCCTCTAAAATGATATCCATCACAGGTTTACTGAGGGATAGTAAAGGAGAGATTATGTAATTAGCCAGGCTGCAAGGTTCAGTGTTAGAAGCTGAGGGTGCAGAATCTGGTTCTCCTGCTGAGAAAACAGGGAAGGAGTCTGAGCCAGGTGCCATGGGGATAACCATGACACACTGTGCAGGAGGGGGTTACCAGTGCTGGCGCGGCCAGTCTGGAGCAATCAAAATCATCCTTGGTTTGTCCTGTTTGATTTTTAGTAGTACTTTGGAGAGCAGAGGCAGAGGGGGGAAGGCATAGACAGATAGGTTTTTCCAGCTGAAGGACAGAGCCATCCACTTTCCAGGCTTCTTTGTGAGGAGTCCTTGTGCAAAATTTGTCCAACTGGTAGTTCTGGGGAGAGGCAAACAGGTCTATATCTGGGCTCCCCCATTTCCTTGTCAACATGTTTAAAATCCTTGGTTCCAGTTTCCACTCGTGTGGGTCCATGAGGTTTCTGCTTAGTCCATCTGCCAGTGTATTTAATTTTCCTGGCAGGAATTGAGCTTGTAGGTACACTTGGTAGCTCAAGGCTGTGTTCCACAATGCCATGGCTAGTCTGCAGAGGGGGTAAGAATGTGTACCCCCCCTGCTTGTTTATGTACCACATAACAGTGGTGTTGTCCGTCTTTACCATTAGTTATCCTGGAAGAATGTGGTCCTTGAAGGTTGTCAGAGCATTCTGTACAGCTAACATTTCTTTTTGATTGATATGCAGGTGCATTTGACTTGGGTTCCATTTGCTCTGAATGCACTTCCCTGCCAGGTGAGCCCCCCATGCATAGTCTGATGCATCTGTTGTTAGGGTTTGGGCGGCAAGGGGTGGTGTGAAAGGTAGTCCCTTGTTTTGGTGGCAGCCCTCTGCGCACCAAAGGAACTCTAGGCGTAGGCAAGGTATGATAAGAAAGTACAGTTGTGTACACTTACCATAAATGTAGATGTTTGAGTGTGTTCAGTGTTGCAGTCATTACATTTGGGGTAATCTGCTGGCAGGTTGCCCTCAGTTGGCCTGATTAACAAAGTCTTGGGTCCTGCGTCGGTTGCTGTCCCTTCTTCCATGACGTCAGGTCGTCATGGGTATAAAACATGCATTCGACGCCATTACATCAGTTTTTCTTGCCCCAGATGTCAGGTGCCCCCTTAATGGGGAGCAAATAAAATTAAAAAATACAAAAATATACCTCCAACCAAAAGCAAATACACCAAAAAGGCTTTTAAATATAGTAAAAGAAAGTAGAGGTATAGCCAGAGAAAATTAGGGGGCTGGAAAGAGGGTAACCAGGACTGCAACAGTGAATACACTCGAACATTTACATTTATGGTAAGTGTACACAACTGTACTATGTTCTTCGTGTTTCACTGTTGCAGTCATTACATTTGGGTAGATTCCCAAAGCTATGGTTGGGAGGAGGAGTTTATACAGCATTAAGGCCAGCTATAAGGCCCTGCAAGACAGCAGTGGCAAAGCCAGCTCTGGATTTAGAGTAAATTGGTAAATGATAATGCTTGGTGAATGTATGTACAGAAATCCAGGTAGCAGCTTCTAGAATATCCCTGGTAGGAACACCTCTGAGAAAGGCTGCAGAAGTAGATGTAGCCCTGGTGGAGTGAGATCTGATCCCCTGGGGAATAGGTTTTCCATGGTGCTTATAGCAGAAATGAATGCAATGGCTTATGCATTTAGAAATGGTTTGTTTTGAAATAGCCTTCCCCTCTGCCCCTGCAGCAAATGCTTTCAGCAATTGGTCAGATTTTCTTCGAGATTTAGTCCTGTCCAAGTAGAATCTAAGTTGTCTGTGTACATTCAAGGAATGCAGAATCTGTTCCCCTTTGTTCTGTGGATTGGGAAAGAAGGTTGGCAAATGAATGGACTGATTAAGAGCCACACTGGAAACCATCTTGGGCATGAAGGATGGATTGGTCCTCAGAGATACCCTATCCGCATAAAAGATGATGAAAGGCTCCGCTGCCATAAGGGCCTGAAATTCAGATATCCTTCTAGCTGAAGTGATTGCTAAAAGGAAGGCTGTTTTCCAAGAGAGAAATTTTAAGTCTGCAGTAGCAGCTGGCTCAAAAGGAGGTAGAGTGAGCTTCTCCAAAACAAAGTTAAGGTTCCAGGCAGGGGTAGGAGCTCTCCTGGATGGTCTCAAGTTCTTTGCCCCTCTGAGATACTGCTTGAGCAGGGGATGAGTGAAGTGGGGTGGTTCTGTGTTATAGTGAGCTGAAATAGCTGAAGCATGGATTTTAATAGAGGAAAAAGACAGTCCCTTGTGAAGCATCTTAGTTAAGTATTGCAAAATCTGAGGTAAATTGGGCGCTGCTGTGCTCATCCCTAAAGATTGGTTCCAGGCACAGAATCTTTTCCATTTTTCAGCATAAGATTTTCTAGTACTAGGCCTTCTCTCCTCTAAGATGACATCCATCACAGGTTTGCTGCGGGATGATAAGGGTGAATTTAAGTGATTAGCCAGGCTGCAAGGTTCAATGTTGGAAGCTGAGGGTGCAGAATTTGGTTCTCCTGCTGAGACAGCAAGGAAGGGGTTTGAGGCAGGTGCCATGGAGATATTTGTGACACACTGCGCAGGAGTGGGTACCAGTGTTGGCATGGCTAGTCTGGAGTAATCAAAATCATTCTTGGTTTGTCCTGTTTGACTTTTAGCAGAACTTTGGAGAGCAGAGGCAGAGGGGGAAAGGTGTAGACTGACAGGTTTTTCCAGCTGAAGGACAGAGCATCCACTTTCCATGCTTCTTTGTGGGGAGTCCTTGTACAAAACTTGTCCAATTGGTAGTTCTGGGGGGAGGCAAATAGATCTATGTCTGGGCTCCCCCATTTGCTTGTCAACATGTTGAAAATCCATGATTCCAGTTTCCACTCATGTGGGTCGATGAGATTTCTGCTTAGTCCGTCTGCCAGTGTATTCAATTTTCCTGGCAGGAATTGAGCTTGTAGGTGCACTTGGTAGCTCAAGGCTGTGTTCCACAAAGCCATGGCTAGTCTGCAGAGGAGGTAAGAATGTGTACCCCTCTGCTTGTTTATGTACCACATAACAGTGGTGGTGTCCGTCTTTACCATTAGTTGTCCTGGATGAATGTAGTCCTTGAAGGCTGTCAGAGCATTCTGTATAGCTAACATTTATTTCTGATTGATATGTAGATGCATTTGATTTGGGTTCCATTTGCCTTGAATGCACTTCTCTGCCAGTTGAGCACCCCATGCATAGTCTGATGCATCTGTAGTTAGGGTTTGGGCGGCAGGGGGTAGTGTGAATGGCAGTCCCTTGTTATGGTGGCAGGCCTCTGCCCAACATAGGAATTCCAGGTGTAGGCAAGGTATGATAGGAATCATTGTTTCCAGGCTGTGACAATGTTTACTCCACAGACATTTTAAGTACCACTGTAGTTTCCTTATATGCAGTCTTGCATATGGAAGTAGAAGAATGCACGAGGCCATGAACCCCAAGGCTTGCAGTATTTGTCTTGCAGATAGCAGGATTTTTGTGGTCACTTGTTTGAAGTAAGTTACCAAATGAATTTGCTTCGCTTGCATGAGGAAAGCCATCTGGGCAGTTGTATTCAAGCTTGCACCCAGGAATGTAATCTGTTGAGAGGGTACCAGTTGTGATTTCTTTTCATTTATGGTGTACCCCAGACAAGTTGGAACCCTTTTTACAAACGCCAGATGATTTAGAAGTATGCCCTGGTTTTCTGCCTGAATTAGACAATCGTCCAGGAATGGATATATTTGAATATTTCTTTGCCTGCAAAATGCAATAACTGGAGCCAGGCACTTTGTGAATACCCTGGGTGCAGTAGACAAGCCAAAGGGCAGTGCAGAGAACTGATAATGCAAGTAGCCTGCTTTGAAGCGTAGGTATCGTCTGCAAGATTCCCTGATTGGGATGTGCAGGTATGCTTCTTTTAAATCTAGAGTTGCCAACCAGGCATCTTTGCCTAGCATTAAGAAGTAACTGGTGAAGAGTCAGCAATCTTGAATTTTGGAATGTCCAGAAAGGTGTTTAGAGTAGACAGGTCCAGAATTGGACACCATGAGTTGTCTTTTCATTGTACCAGGAAAAGCCTGGAATAGAAACCTTGTCCCTTTTCCTCTTCTGGTACTGGTTGAATAGTCCCCATGTTTAAGAGGGGAAAAAACTTGTTTTTGAGCCTCTGCCCACTGATTCGGGGGCATGTCTAGCCACCAGTTTGGTGTTGGCAACGTGTGGAAATGAAATCTGTATCCGTGGGACACTATATTTAAAACCCATTTGTCCTGGGTTATGAGTTCCCAGTTCTTTGCATGAAGAGCAATCTTTCCCCCCAAAGAGGCGGCTAAAAGGTACGTGTTTTGTAATTTTAAAAGAAAGTCATTGATACTGTTTACCATAAGGAGGTGTCTTGCTATTTCCAGATTTGGAAGTGGAGGCCCTCCATTGCTTAGTTCTGAGAGTCCCCTGGGACTGAAACCTGGTGCTTTTGGTGTGTCTGGGTTTGGCTGGAGAGGATCTGGAAGGAGCTGGAAAAGACCAATTCTTAGTAGGCCAGTGCCTACTAAATCTTGGAGGTTGCACTTGTAAGAAATCTTTAACAGTTTGCATAGATTTAGCTTTATCTTCCACCTTTTTTAGAACTTCTATAGCCTTATTGCCAAACAGACGGTCCTGATTTAAAGGAGAATCCAACAATTTTGCTTTAACATGATCAGGCAAAGATTGCTCCTTAAGCCAAGCATGCCTTTTAAGCACAGACCCAGTAACAGCAGCCCTGCAAGAGGCCTCTAAAGAATCAAAACCACATTGCAAAGTATGTTTTCCAACTTGTTCAGCAGAATGCAATGTTGTTTGTCTTTCGGCTTTTTCCTGGTAAGGGGTCGCCACAGCGGAATTCCGGTCCGCTAATGATTGGCAGTAGATTTTTTACGAAACACAGAGGTGCCAGCTTGACGCCCAACCTTCAACGAAGGCACACCCATTTACGCACGCATGTCTTTCGAACACTACCCAACTGCGGGGAGGACATGCAGACTCCACACAGAAGGCACTCCCAAGCCCAGCCGAGAATCGAAGAGGAGAACCTCTTGCTGTGAGGTAACAACGCTACCGCAGAATGCAATAAATCCTGTAAATCTTTATTTTCCACAGAGTCAGGAATCGACATCATTTTCTGTTTAAGCAGTCCAATAATATGCTGTTGATATTTTAGCATATGAAATTGGTAGTTTAAAGCCCCGATTGCCATGGTTGCAGAAGTATAAACCTTCTTACCCCCATCTATCCAGCGCCCTGGAGTCTCTATCAGAAGGGGTAGGATTTTTAGCAGTAGAAGCCTTAATGCCCTTAGGCCCCTGAGAAATGGTTTCTGGATCTACAACAGGGTTTTTGAAAAGGAACTTGTGGGACTCAGGAACCCTGTAATATCTGTCAGGTTTTCTAGGAGCAGGAGGCAGGGAATCAGGGGCTATTCTAGATTCCGAAAAAGCATCATCAACAATGTCTAGTACAGGAGGAATAGCTAAAGGCCTATGCTGAGGTAGGAGAAGGAAATCCCTAAGCCTCTTTTTTGAATCAGAAAAATCCTGGCTTTCCCAGTGGAAATGCTCCCTTAGAGTATGTAAGGTTTCTCCAAAACAAAAATCCTCAGGAGGGGAAGCAGAGGGAATGGAGTCCTCTGCATCAGAATCTTCATAAGTAGATAAGGGCAAATTCAGATCATCAGAAGAATCAGAAAAAAACAGAATCCTGATCAGAAGATTCATAATGTACTTCAGTCCTAGGCCTCTTAGAAGGGGGGTGGGGGTGGCTATCCCTTATTAGAGTTATTAGATCTTCAGCCATTTTTATCATTTGTTTTTTTAGGCATAGAGGCCTGAGCGTCGGTTTTTTAGGCATGGATCAAGATTTATGCCCAAGTAAAGAAGGAGGCGTCGGTTTAATATGCAAGTCTGTAGACCTGAATATACCCTCAGAAGCCAGTGCCTGCACAGCAGCTCTGGACCCATCCAAGGTATACACATCCGCGGGATCCATAGTTGAAGCATCTCGCGGCATACCGGACTCCGAATGGGTCTCAGTAGAGGCCTGCGAATGAAAAGTAGCGGGTATAAGGGGCCGCGAAAGCGCCTCACTGAGTACTGGCGAACTGGCGACTGACTTAGGAGAAAGTACAGTTGTGTACACTTACCATAAATGTAGATGTTCGAGTGTCTTCACTGTTGCAGTCATGACTGTAGGGTTCTCCCCTGCCGGCAGGCAGTCCTCGGTTGGCCAGAATCCCAAAGTCTGGGTCCGGCGTCGGCTGTTCAGCCATGCTCCCTGACGTCAGAGCGCCAGGAGTACAAAGCTGACAGCCAACGCCATGTTCTCCAGTTTTTCTTGCCCCAGATGTCAGGAGTCCCAAAATGAGTAAGGTCCCATACCCTTTGCAAATACATCTCAGAAGAATGGTGAAAAAAAGAACCACACAAAAGAAAAAATAAGAGGGGACAGGAGGGAGGGAAGCCCAGACTGCAACAGTGAAGACACTCGAACATCTACATTTATGGTAAGTGTACACAGCTGTACTATGTTCATCGTGTTTCACTGTTGCAGTCATGACTGTAGGGTAGAATCCCAAAGCTGAATGAAAGGGAGGTGGTCATAAAGTAGAGGGGGCGGATAAAAGGCCCTGCAAGACTGCAGAAGCAAAGCCTGCCCTAGACTTAGAGTAGAGAGGTAGATTGTAGTGCTTTGAAAAAGTATGCACTGAACTCCAAGTTGCAGCTTCCGAAATGTCTTTGGTAGGAACTCCCCTGAGGAAGGCAGCTGAAGTGGCAGCAGCTCTGGTGGAGTGAGTCCTTATACTCCTTGGGATTTGCTTTCCATGGTATGAATAGCAAAATCTGATTCCATGAGCAATCCATTTGGAAATGGTCTGTTTTGAAATGGCTTTACCTTGGGAACTTGAAGCATAAGAAACAAACAATTGCTCTGATTTCCTGATGTCCTTGGTTCTGTCCAGGTAAAAATGTAGTTGTCAGTGTACATCCAAGGAATGTAAGATCCTTTCCCCTTTATTTTGAGGAGTGGGGAAAAAAGTTGGCAAGTGAACAGTTTGATTTAAAGCCACTTTGGAAATCACCTTAGGCATGAAAGTAGGATTAGTCCTTAAAGACACCCTGTCTTGATGAAAATTAATATAAGGTTCCACAGCCATAAGAGCTTGCAACTCTGAAACTCTCCTGGCAGAGGTCAGAGCTAACAGGATGGCTGTCTTTCAAGATAAAAACTTGATGTCAGATGTGGAAGCAGGCTCAAAAGGAGGTAAGGTGAGCTTTTCCAAAACATAGTTGAGATCCCAAGCAGGAATGGGAGGAGATCTGGGGGGCCTTAAGTTCTTAGCTCCTCTGAGAAACTGTCTCATGAGCTGGTGGGAAAAGATCGGAGGGTCTGTGTTATAATGAGCAGAAATAGCAGAGGCATGTATCTTAATGGAAGAGAAAGAGAGACCCTTATGTAAGAGGTCTGTCAGGTAAAGTAAAATCAAAGGAATGTTAGGAAGAAGAGGATCAGAATCCTGAGCCTGCATCCAGGAACAAAATCTTTTCCATTTTCCTGCATAAGATTTTCTAGTGCTAGGACATCTGGCTTCTAAAATGACATCCATAACCTGCTTGGGTAGGAGAGAATGAATCAAAGACCCTGGATTAACCAGGCCGCCAGGCTGAGAGTTCAGACATGGGAGTGTAGAACCTGACCCTGGTGTTGGGACAGAAGGTTCGGAGTCTGTGGTAAAACCCAAGGGGGCTCCAGACAAAAGTTTTTCAGTGTTGGGTACCAAAACTGTCGAGGCCAATTTGGGGCCAGCAAGATTATCATCCTGGGCTTGTCCTGTTTGATCTTTAATAATACCCGTGAAAGAAGAGGAAGAGGCGGAAAGGCATATCCCGAGAGGTTTCTCCAACTGAATGGTAGTGCATCCACTTTCCAAGCTTGTTCATGGAAAGTCCTGGTGCAAAAAATCTGTAGTTGATGATTGAGGTGGGATGCAAAGAGGTCTATGTGAGGACATCTCCAGACTGCTGTTATCATCTTGAATATTTTGGTGTCCAGCATCCATTCGTGTGGGTCCGAAAGGTTTCTGCTCAGACTGTCTGCCTGGAAGTTTTGCTTCCCTGGTAGAAACTGAGCTTGAAGGTCCAGATTGCAAGCTAGAGCTGTGTTCCACAGATTCATGGCTAGTCTGCAAAGGGGGTAGGAATGAGATCCCCCTTGCTTGTTTATGTACCACATAACTGTGGTGTTGTCTGTCCATATCAGTAGTTTTCCTGGTTTAAGAAGATTTCTGAAGGCCAGTAGAGCTTTCTGAATGGCTAACATTTCCTTTAAATTGATATGCAGGTGCTTCTGATCCTTTGTCATAAGGTCCTGCAGACAGTTGCCCTGAAAATGAGCTCCCCATGCATAATCTGAGGCGTCCGTGGTTAGTATCTGAGTGGAAGGAGGCAGACAGAAGGATTTTCCTTTGTTTAGAGTACATGCCTTGGACCACCAAAGGAATTCCTTTTGAAGACAAGGCAGGACGGAGATCAGTATGTCTAAACTGTGGCAATGCTGAGACTATACACCTTTTAGGTACCACTGTATTTTCCTCATATGTAGTCTTGCATATGGTACGAGAAGGATGCAGGAGGCCATGTAACCCAAAGCCTGCAGGAATCTCCTTGCAGATAGCTGAGTTAAAGTTGCCAAGGTTTTGAAAGTTGAAGCCAGCTGTAACTGTTTTTCGTATGTCAGAAATGCCATCTGGGTTGTTGTGTTTAGAGAAGCGCCCAGAAAAATTATCTGTTGTGAGGGTGTCAAATTTGACTTTTTTATGTTTACAGTGAATCCCAGGAACTTGAGAAGATTCTGAACAAACTGTAAATGCTGGAGCAAGACATCCTTGCTGTCTGCCTGAATAAGACAGTCATCCAGATAAGGGTAAATTTGAATTCCCTTGAGTCTGCAATAAGCTACTACTGGAGCCAGGCATTTGGTGAAGACCCTGGGCGCAGGAGACAATCCAAAGGGCAGCGCAGAGAATTGAAAGTGCCTCGATCCGGCCTTGAACCTGAGGTATTTTCTGCGTTCCTGCCCGATGGGAATGTGTAAATATGCCTCCTTTAAATCCAAAGTTACCATCCATGCATTTCTGGTCTGCATTGGAAGTAGCTGCTGTAGAGTAAGCATCTTGAATTTTGGTATCTCTAGAAAAGTGTTCAAGACTGACAGATCCAGAATGGGTCTCCATGAATTTTGCTTCCTGGGGACTAGAAAGAGCCTTGAGTAAAAACCTTGTCCCATCTCTGAAAGTGGAACTAGTTCTATGGCTTTCATAGCCAAGAGAGCTTCCACCTGGTTTAAGGCCTCTGTCCATTGATGTTTTGGAAGATCTGGCCATCCGCTTGGCATTGGTATTGTTTGAAAATGGAATTTGTAACCTCCTGAAACCACATCCAGAACCCACTTGTCTTGGGTTATATGAGTCCAATTTAGGTGAAAAAGAGAAAGTTTTCCTCCGAGAGGGGCTTCCAGGCAAGAAGTTCCTGCAGCCCAACAGAGGGAGTCATTGAGTCTGTTTCCTATGAGCTTGCGACCTGTCCTCTCCTCCCCAAGGGGTGGAAGCAGTCCACTGTCTTGGTCTATAAGAGGCTTGCGTTTGAGGCCTTCCTCGGGAGCGTCTGTATCTACCCCTCTGAGGCCTGCCTGAATTGGGAAAAGACCAATTTTTTGTAGGCCAATTCCTACTAAATCTGGGTGGTTGTACTTGTAAGAAATCTTTAACTGTTTGCATGGATTTTGCCTTGTCCTCCATCTTTTTAATCACCACTTCAGCTTTAGATCCAAACAAAACATTATGCTGAACAGGAGCATCCAATAATTTAGCTTTTACTTGATCTGGCAAATTTTGTTCCTTTAACCATGCATGCCTTCTAATTACTGTGCCCGAGGCAGCAGCCCTACAAGAAGCCTCCAAGGCATCAAATCCACAGTGTAAACCATGCTTCCCAACTTGTTCAGTGGCATGCATTAAGTCATGTAATTCCTTATCATCTGCACAGGCGGAAATGGAAGTTAGCTTTTGTTTTAAAACAGACAGGAGAAATTGCTGGTATTTCAGCATATGAAACTGACAGTTTAAAGCCCTAATAGATAAAGTAGCAGAAGTGTACACTTTTTTGCCCCATCTTTCTAAAGATCTGGAATCCTTCTCAGTGGGAATGGGGTTTTTAGCAGAAGAAGCCTTAACGCCCTTAGGACCTTGAGAAATTGTTTCAGGGTCAGCAGTAGGGTTCTTGTATAAAAACTGGTGGGAATCAGGAACCCTGTAATATCTGTCAGGCTTAACAGGAGCTGGAGGAAAGGAGTCAGGGGTTAAGTTAGCCTCCGAAAAAGCATCATCCACAATATCCAAAATAGGAGGAATAGCCAGGGGTCTATGTTGGGGAAGAAGAAGAAAATCCCTTAGTCTTTTCTTAGATTCCGAATACTCCTGTCCTTCCCAGTGGAAATGTTCCCTCATTTCATGCAAAGTTTCCCCAAAAGAGAAATCCTCAGGGGGAGAAGCTGAAGGAATGGATTCCTCAGCATCAGAATCCTCATAAGGAGGGAAAGAATATTCCTGGTCAGAAGAAGAAACTGAAGAAACAGAAGCCTGATCAGAAGAGTCATAATAAACTTCCTGCCTTGGCCTTTTATCTGGAGGGGGATGTGAACCCCTAATCATACTAAGTAAGTCCTCCGCCATCTTAAGTAACTGTTTCTGTGACTTGGGAGCCGGATCAGAATAGGCCTGGATTGCAGTCTTTGATTTGGAAGGAGTCTTTGCCTTTGTCTTTGGCTTTGCCTTTATTAGAAGCTGAGTAGGCCTGAAAACCCCTTCGGAAGCCGGTACCTGCACAGCGGCTCTGGACCCATCCGAAGGAGCATTGTCCGAAGGTCCTGCAACAGAAATATTCAAAGGCCTAGTTGGCTCCTCGTGGGAGTCCATTTCGGCCATCGGTTCCGAAATGGCCGACAACAGGGGCTGCAAAAGCGCCTCACTGACGACGGCCGAACCTGAAGCTGGCTCTGCTTGTATGATATCGTCTGATTTGGACCTCGGAGGCCTGTCTTTGTCCTTGCGTCGTTTGTGAACTCCGGGAGCCGGAACCGTATCCGACGACATTTTATAATTAAAATGCCTACCGAAGTAATGAAATGCAAAATCGTACCTTCGTTTAATTGTACGTTGATTGAATCTAGCACAAAACCGACAACTAGCTACGTCGTGGTCAGGGCCTAAAAGCAAGGAATACAGTAAGAATGAAAATCCTTATGAGGTATTTGCTTCCCACATGAAATACAATTATTAACTTTTTCTGACATCGGACTGGAGCAAGAAAAAAGTTTCCCCAACGGGGTACTTAGCTTTGAGTAGGAGAAGAAAGTCTTCGGACTGAAGTTTGTTCAGAAAAAATTGTCAGGAGTCAGCCGACCAGCACTTGCGAACTGCTATCACTGCACGGCAAGAAAGACTGGAGAACATGGCGTTGGCTGTCAGCTTTGTACTCCTGGCGCTCTGACGTCAGGGAGCATGGCTGAACAGCCGACGCCGGACCCAGACTTTGGGATTCTGGCCGACCGAGGACTGCCTGCCGGCAGGGGAGAACCCTACAGTCATGATTGCAACAGTGAAACACGATGAAAATGCGTTGTCCGCAGTTTTGGACCTCGGCGGCCTGTCTCTGTCTTTATCTTTGCGTTTTTTCGGAATCCCGATAGTCGGATGGCTAACTGAAGACATTTCTGGATAATTAAACTGAGAACCAAAATATTCAGAGGCGAAAATATACCGATGACGGATAGTGCGCTGATTGAATAAAGCAGAAAACCGACAGCAAGGTACGTCGTGCTCAGGGCCTAGGCAAGGAATACAATACGAATGAAAATCTTTATGAGGTATTTGCTTTCCACAAGTAATGCAATTATTAACTTTTACTGACATCGGTAAGGAGCAAGAAAAAGCTTCCCCAATGGGGTACTTAGCTTTAGTTGAAGACTTTGGTTCTGAAACTCGAAAATGAAAATTTCAGGAGTCGGCCAACCGGCACTTGCGAACTGCTTCTGCTTTGGGCACCACACGGCAAGAAAGACTGGGGTAATGGCATCGGCTGCATGTTTTATACCCCTGATGACCTGACGTCATGGAAGAAGGGACAGCAATTGACGCAGGACCCAAGACTTTTGTTAATCAGGCTGACTGAGGACTACCTGCAAGCAGACAACCCAAACGTAATGACTGCAACAGTGAAACACGAAGAACATCAGGAAAGTATAAGAGCTGGGGGGACTGGTGGGTAGGAAGGAATACTGCAACATGGAAGAGAAGGACATCTATGGTTATGGTAAGATTTTACACAACTATTCTATGTCCTTCTATTCCTATGTTGCAGTATTCTAGGTGTGAGAGCGTACCACAGCTTAAAAGGATGAGAGGGTGGTGACAGATGCAGAGGGTTCTACAAGACCCTGCAGGATTGCCCTGGCAAATCCTGTCTTAGCTCTGGAGACTTGGTCCAATTTGTAATACTTGGTGAAGGTGTGGATAGTGGCCCAGGTGGCTGCTTCCAAAATGGATGCTGTGTCTAGGCCTTTCATGAAGGCCCTTCGGGTGGCCACAGAGGGGGTTTCCTTCCATGGTGAGAGTAGCAGAAGCAAATAGCTTTCCTGATCCAGCATGCAATGGTTTGCTTGGAGACTGCCTTGCTCAGGGATCTGGGGTGAAAGGAGACAAAGAGCTGGTTAGTCTTTCTGATGGCCTTGGTCTTGTCCACGTAGAATCTAAGTTGTCTGCACACATCCAGGGAGTGCAGTATCCTCGCCCCTTCATTAGTGGGTGAGGGGAAAAAGGTGGGCAGATGAATGGATAGGTTAAGAGAGATCACTGACCACTTTAGGCATAAAACAGAGTTTGGTTTGCAAGGACACCCTGTCTTTGTGGAAGACGGTGTAGGGGGGACAGGCCATTAGAGCCTACAGTTCTGACACTCTTCTGGCTGAAGTGGTAGCCACCAGAAGGACCATCTTCCATGTATATATCTGTAAGGAGGAAGGCCCGGCAATTTCAAAGGGATGTTTGGTTAATTTCTCTAAAATGTAGTTAAAGTTCTCAAGGCGGAGGGATAGGTTTCCTATGTGGTCTCGGAAGGCCCCTTTAAGGAAGAGTTTTATGTCGAGCCTGGCCAGCAAGGGGGGTTCCAGGGGCAGGCAGGCTGATAAGGCAGAGTGGTGTACTTTTACAGAAAAAGAAAAAAGGTCACTTTTTATTAATTGACACAAGTAGTTTAGAACCAGGGGAACTTTGGCGGAGCTGAGCTCCCTTCCCTTTTGCAGACACCATTTTGCAAATCTTTCCCATTTAGCCAGGTAAGATTTTCTGGTGATAGGTTTCCTTACCTCCCTTAGGACTGAAAGCACATCCTTTGAGTAGTGGTGTCTGAAAGGAATCAAAAGTTTATCACCCACAGAGACAACATCTGTACCTGTGGGTGTAGGAGAGTTCCTTTGTATTGTGACAGTAGGTCAACCTTGTAGGGTAACTTGAAATGACTGCCCTTGGCTAGTTTGTGAAGTAGAGGGAACCAGTGCTGTCTTGGCCAGTAGGGAGTGACTAACAAGATTTTTGGTTTGTCCTTCTGAATTTTCAGGAGGACTTTCTGAATCAGTGGGAATGGGGGGGAAGGCATAAAGGAACTTCCCCTCCCAAGATAAGCTAAAAGTGTCCACTCTCCATGCTAGGGGGAGTGGGTTTTTGAGCAGAAGTTCTGCAGTTGCCTGTTCTGGTGGGGAGGGAAACAGGTCTATTTATGGAGCACTCCACCAGTGGACTATGTCTAAGACCACCTCCCTGTTCAGCATCCATTCGTGTTGAGTCGAGAAGGTCCTGCTCAAGAGATCTGCTTGGTGGCTGTCCTGTGAGGGGATGTAGACCACCTGCAGGAGTAATTTGAGCCAGGAGGCTAAGTCCCATATCAGCAGGGATAGACAGCAGAGCTGATATGCCTTTGTTCCTCCCTGTTTGTTGAGATACCACATCACTGTGGTGTTGTCAGTGACAATCTGGAGCACCCCTGGAACCAGAAGGGGGGGGGGTGAAGGTCTGTAGAGGTAAGAAAACTGCTGTCATTTCCATGATATTGATGTGTTTGGCCTGAAGAGAGGGATGCCATTTTTCTTGAATCTTGTAAGAGGCCAGAGTTGCTCCCCAACCTGAATCTGAGGCAACTGTATGCATAATGTGGGTTAGAGTGGGGTTTTTAGCGGGAGCCCTGGGTTTAATTTCACTTGGTGGGTCCACTAGTTGATTTCTGTTTTCAGACAGGGAAGGAGGGGGATGGCCTGGTCTAGGGGATGTAGGTGCTGGGACCAGGTGTTCTTCAGGAACCACTGCAGCTTGCACATGTGCATTCTTGCCAGAGGTAGCATGGGGATGGTTTGCTGCCATCAAACCCAGGAGACAAAGAAAATGCCTTGCCGTCACCTTTTGGGATAGTAGAGCTTCCTGGAAGTGGAAAGTTAAAGACAGAACCTTGTCCTGAGGTAGAAAGGCGTTCATTGTGTGTGTTCTGAGTCTGCAGCTGGGAAAATCTTGTCCTGGCTTGGGATCACAGAGGATTTGGGGAGGTTGATGGTGAATCCTAGGTTCTGCAGAAGGGACATGGTGAAAAGTAGATTCTTTAATAGAGCATCCCTGGTCTCTGCCAGAATCAGGATGTCATCCATATAAGGGTAAATCTGTATCCCTTGAGTTCTACAGAAGGCAATGGCTAGGGCTAGGCACTTTGTAAAGACCCTGGGGGCCATGAATAAACCAAAGGGCAAGGCAATAAATTGGAAATGAGAAGAAGGGCCAGAGAAATGCAGAACTGTCTGTGGGAACTCCTGATGGGTATGTGCAGGTAGGCTTCCTTTAGGTCTAGGGTGACCATGAAGGCCTTGGCTGGAATGAGAGGCAGCATGTTTGGGGAGAGAGAGCATTTTGAAGAAGGGTACATGAAGATGTAGGTTTAGAAAGGACAGATCTAAGATGGGTCTCCAGGGGGCCATCTTTTTTGGGGACCAGGAAGAGAGGGGGGGGTAAAACCATTTTCCTTCTTGTCCTGGAGGAACAGGCTATACGGTGCCTAGCTGTAGAAGATCTACCAGAACTTGTGGCATGAAATGGGCCTGGTTTTTGGGGAGGGAAGGGAAGCCTATTCTGGGTGCCTTCTCTTTCCAGGATAGGAAGTACCCTTTTTGGATAATGTTTAAGACTCACTGGTCTGAAATGATGGATTGCCAAAGGGGCAGACAGTGAGAAAGGTGGGCTGAGAGGGGGAGGTGGGCAAGGCAGTCACGCATTACTGGGGCCTCCTCTGTCCTGAAAGGGCTGTCTGGGTTGCTGTGGTGGAGCAGAGGATCTGGAGTTAGTAGGTCTTCTGGCCCCTCTCCTGGACCTGGAAGAGGAGGGCTGTGGAGTACATCTTACAAAGGTGGCCTTAGCAGGGTAGCTCCTATAATACTTGGGTATTGTCGACCCCAGCAGGTGCTTAATGTCCTGGAGTTCATTGCTTTTTTCTTGTAGATTTTTAAAAACGGTCAAAGGATTATTTTCTGAACAGCACATTGTGGTCCAGAGGGGCATCCAGGATTTTCTTTGAAGTCCTTGGGGAGGTTCTGGAGTCTTAGCCATGAGTACCTCCTGAGGGCTGAAGCAGATGCTGCAAACCTGGTGGATGCTTCTGCAGCATCATAGCTGCATCTTATGGAGTGCCTGGCTACCTGTTGGGTCAAAGAAAGTTTGGATGAGATGTCCGTCATGCTTGGACTTGTCAGGCAAGGAAGCCAGCACGGAGGAGGCTTGAGAGACCAAGTCTAGTGCATACTTGGTCATGTGGGTCTGATAATTTATGGTTCTGAAAGCCAAAGTAGAAGTGTACACCTTCTTCCCCATCCTATCCATGTACTTACTGTCTTTGTCAGTGGGTAGTAGGGAGGCAGAGGGCAGCAATCTATATTGCTTATCTGCCTTGTGGCAATAACAGCTGGGTCCGCCAAGGGTGGCTTATCTAAGAATTTGTGGTCCTCTGGTACTTTATAGAAACAGTCAGGACACTTAGGGGCCAGAGGCTGGGAGTCAGGAGGCCTTAAAGGCTCAAGATTCCACTTGCAGCAGTTCAAAGTATCTTTTTTTAGTGTCAGTCATTTGGGAAGTGTCCCATTTAAAGTAATCCATCATCTTGGTGATGGTCTCACCAAAAGTAATGTCCTCAGGGGGAGAGTCCCCCTCCACAGATTCCTTATCCGGAGAGTAATATTCCTGGGGGTTGGCAATCTAGGAAACATAAGAAATGGACTCCTCTGATGAAGAGAAAGAAGAGTCATGTTCTTCTTCCCTGACCTATGGGGTTATGGATGGAAAGGAAGGTGCAGAGACAGGCCTAGGGCTAAGGAGAGGCAGGGTGGAAGTGGCTGAAGCTGAAGGCCTAAGGGCCATGAAGGCCTGCATGAGAGAGGAAGTGAAGGCCTGCCAATCTAGTGTGACTTCTGAAGAAGAGGAAGTATGTTTAGTTTTCTGCTTCTTTTTGGCCGGAGAGTAAGTAGAGAGTAAGCGACGACAACCAACGCCGGACCAAGACTTTGGAATTCGGCCGACCGAGGGACCGCCTGACGGCTGAAAACCCATCTGTGATTACTGCAGCTGTATGCACGATGAACATCTGGTTCCCCCTCGACCTCGATGGATGTTGATGCGTGAATGAGCTCCAAGGACATGCCGGTCATTGGCTGTGAAACGGCCTCCTCGAGGGACGTTGCTGCAGTCGACGAATCTTTGAAACGCTCCTCAACCCCCCACATCAGCAGTTGGCGGTGCGTCAGGAAGTGGAGCGGCACGAGAAGAAGGCCTAGGAACCTTGGCTTTCTTGGGAGAAGGTTCAGGTGCAGCCTCAGATGCAGGATCCATCCTAAGGGCTAACCATTTGAAGCGCTGGTTCTCGAGGTAGAGATTTAACACAGCTAGACGGCTGCACAATGTCGTGGGCACAAACGAATGACAAATAGCGCAAGAGGAGTGATCGTGTTCCCGGTCTAGGCAACAAAAACACAACTGTCATGGGCATCCTTATGGGGTATCTGGTGCCCGCATTGGCACTTTCCCTTTTTTCCTGACATCGGATGAAAGGCTACAACAACCAAACGTTAGCTAAACAATTGTCAAAAATAAGAAAATCTGAAACCCAACGGGCTACTTATCTTTAAGATGCAACGTCTGTGAAGAAGGGATCATACGATGCAAATGTTGTCTGCGGCTGAAAGTTTCTGAGGATTGTGAATGCAGACGTCACACTTAAGGCCCCTTGGTTTATGGCCCTACGTGTGACATCCCACACACACTACAGCAGCCAAGCTGAAACTTTTGTATAGAAGTCGACATACAAGTCGCCTGAAGGCAGGAAATCCCACACCTAGAATACTGCAACATAGGAATAGAAGGACATCTTTGATTCTGTGGTCCTCCTCTGCCTCTAGGGCGATGTCTGCCATTGAAACCTCTCCCCCCCGTCCACTGGAAGAGGAATTGTCTTGAACATCCTGGAAGGAAGATTGTGCCTTACAAAACCACATTTTCTTATTCCCTTTCTGGGTCTTAGAAAAGGACCTCTGAGGAGTAGAAAATCTAATCCAGATGGCCGACAATGTCTTTCATTCCTGTTCACTGTAGGTCAATGTCTCTTTTACGCTGGGACCAAACAGAGTGGAACCATCAAAGGGGGCATTAATAAAAGACATCTTGAAGGCCCTCTGCGAACCCTCTTAGGCGCAGCCAGGCATGACGCCTAATGGCAATGCCTGAACCTGCCACCCGTGAGGAACCTTCCGTTGTGTTGGAAATTAGCCTCTTGGATGATTTAAGGGTGGCCAGTTTGGGAGAAACAACCTTAAATTCCTCCTCAGACATGGACTCCATGAGGGACGTTGACAGCTCCATAATCAAGTCCCTCTGGAGACGGGTGAAATGGGTAAGACAATTTAAGGCTCGCAGACTAAAGGAAGCCAAAGTGAACACCCGCTTTCCAAATCTGTCCAGAGCTCTCAATTCATGATTGGGAGGATGGACAGAAGAACTCTGCTCTGCTAACTCTTTCTTGGTGGCAGCGGCCACCACAATAGCATCAACTGGGACCGGAGTGGACCAGAAGGTTTTATCCACTGGGGGGCTGAGGAACTTGTCCGCTTTCTTAGGCACTGGTTCCACTGCATCTGGCTCCTTCCAAGCCCTGCTGGCCACAAGGTTGATAAGAGGGTCAGCAGGGGGGGACACCCAAGAGGTAGATGGACCCGTTCCGAAAGACTCCAGAAATAGTTTCCTCCAAGGATGGGGATTGGGCAGACCAACCGCCTTTGGCCTTAAGGATCTCGAGTATGTTTCCGAAGAATACATCCTTGGACGGTGATCTTGGGGACCCGTCCCCTTCATTGGCATCCGTAGCTTCCATTAAAGACTCTATGAGGGAGTCGAGATGTCTCTTCTTACATGGCCTCTTCCTTGAAACTTCCTCCATCAGAGGCTGTGGGCAGGACTAGGAAGAGGAAGGGACCCCTATGGGGGAGGTTCCCCCTTGGAGGCTAGACCGAATGGGCAGGATGAGTAGGTCTGTTTAAATACTGGGGTTGGGTAGGATGACCGTGGGCAGGGGAAGCAGCTCTGATAGCAGAGAAGGATTTTTTCACTGCCCAGAAAGCAGAAGGGTTGGATGAGGGCCTGCCCCCCTCTCCTGCCGATAACACTACAGCTGAAGAGGCAGATCCCCCTGGACCACCCCGCTCCACCGGACAGCAGTGGCTGGGAAAAAATCTGTTCTGCTCCCAAGGGATCAGAGCAAAACTCCTCCACCACAATGGGCTCCGACACGGTCCTCGGATCCAACCTGCTCAGAACTGAGAGTAAAGGAGGATCCGAGGTAACTGTTCTCCAATCCCTCGGATCCAAGATGGTCGGATCAGTGGCTACTGCACCTATCCTTGGATCTGAAGGTCTTGAATCCAGAGGCCTGGATACGGGGGTGGGAACCGAAAGTGTCGGATCTGAAGACCTGGAGTCCGAATCCTTGGATCCAGGGGTGGACTCCCTAGAGGCTAAGGGACCCCAGTCTCTCAGATCCGACACTGCCTAGGCTGGAGTCGGATCCGACAGCCTGGGTTGTTTGGAAGGGGCCTCCTCACCCGGAAGAGCCTTTTTCTTCACCCCTGAAGGGCCCGCCTTGGTTGGGGTATCAGTCACCAAGGGGCCCCTTTTAACTAGGCCTTTAATAAGCAACTTGTTTCGACGGTCACCCAGGGCTCTGGGGTCGACCTCCAGATGGTCACTGTCAAGACAAGAGAGAGACTCGTCGTGTGAGTTGGAAATGGGCATTTTCCGACTACACGAGGAGCATCTCTTGAAACCCAAGGGTTTGTCCAACATGGTACAAAACCCAACAACACAAATGAAGGAAAAGTCCAAATCAAGTCCCAAACACGAGTAGGAGTCCAAACACCAAGCAATCAGTCCAGAAACTACTACTACTATTAAATAACAAGAACAACAATAATAATAATTACTTATCTAAGAAACACAATCAACAACACCCAAAATAGGCGCCAAATGGCCTATGCTGAAAAACCGGGAGGGGAAAGGGAAAAGAAATAATGGCAAAAGCAGCCAAACCAACTAGCTACCCAAAGGGAGAAACTAGATGAAAAGGAAAAATCCTCAAAACAAAGACACCTACTTACTAACCATGAGGAGCTGAGCAATCTATGTCTGTCTAAATCAAGTGGCAAACGAGATCTGAGAGATTAGAGGGCAGCAGGGCATCATGGAAGTGAAGGAGCTTCAGTTAAGCTGTTGCCTGAGTATGTTGGCTCGGATCCGATATCGGATCCTAGACCCTAACATGAGGAATGGTGACTAAGATAACCTCAGATTTAGAAGTTATGTACTTACCATAAATTGGCATCTGTGTTGCCCATTTTCATTCTTCCTCACGAATGGGTCTAGGATTCAAACCTTGGATCTGGCTCGGCCGCTTTTACAAGACTTGTATCTGAATCCCGAGCTCCTCCCTCTACCCATAATGTCCTCTTCTATCCGCAACTCATCAGATCAAGTTTGCTGCCTCACTTCTACTGTGTTACAGAGAGAGAACAGACACAAAGAAAGAGAAGCTCAAACCAGGAACATGCTGGTTCACATATCATCCAAAGATCTTTCTAGAAAAAAAAACAGGGACAGGAAATGGCTGGGCAGGAAGATGAGGAAGAATGAAAATGGACAACACAGATTCCAATTTATGGTGTGTACATAACTTCTAAATCCGATGTTATCCTTCTCATTCTTCCTCACGAATGAGTCAGTGTCTCCAGCTATGTAACTCTCGGGAGGCTCTCAAGGAAGGGCATGCCAGAGCACTGTTGAACCAAAGGAAGCTCTGCTTCTGGAGACAATGTCCAATTTGTAATGTGTCACAAGTCGCTGCAGCGCAGATGTCATCGATGGGGTTCTTGAAGAAAAGGCAGATGAAGTAGAGTACAGTTGTGTACCTACCATAAATGTAGATGTTCGAGTGTATTCACTGTTGCAGTCATTACTCTTGGGTTATCCTGCTGGCAAGCTACCCGCAGTCGGCCTGAATTCCAAAGTCTAGGTCCGGCGTCGGTTGCTGTCACCTCCTACCTGACATCAGTGCGCCAGGGGTATAAAAGATGCAGCCGACACAATTTTCTTCAGTTTTTCTTGCCCCAGATGTCAGGTGCCCCTAAAATGGTAGGCTCACTTATGCCAAAAAGCATGCATAACCAAAAAACAACTTTGCCTTCATCTACAAGCAAATACACCACATAGGTTGTATAGAACAGAGAAGTACAGATAAGTCCCAGCAAGGAAAAGGGGGATGGAGGGAGGGTAAACTGGACTGCAACAGTGAATACACTCGAACATCTACATTTATGGTAGGTACACAACTGTACTATGTTCATCGTGTTTCACTGTTGCAATCATTACAATTGGGTTGAATCCCAAAGCTATGGTTGGGAGGCTGGTGCTAAATAGGCTTAGGAGAGGCTATCAGGCCCTGCAGAACTACAGTGGCAAAGTGTTCCACTCTCCATGCTAAAAAAGAGTGGGTTTTGAGCAGAAGTTCTGCAGTTGCCTGTTCTGGTGGGGAGGGAAACAGGTCTATTTATGGAGCACTCCACCAGTGGACTATGTCTAAGACCACCTCCCTGTTCAGCATCCATTCGTGTTGAGTCGAGAAGGTCCTGCTCAAGAGATCTGCTTGGTGGCTGTCCTGTGAGGGGATGTAGGTCGCCGGCAGGACTAGGTTGAGACAGGAGGCTAAGTCTCATATCAGCAGGGATAGCCTGCATAGCTGATAGGCCTTTGTTCCTCCCTGCTTGTTGAGGTACCACATCATGACGGTGACAATCTGGAGCACCCTTGGAACCAAAAGGGGGGGTGAAGGTCTTTAGAGTTAAGAAAACTGCTGTCATTTCCCTGATACTGATGTGTTTGGTCTAAAGAGAGGGATGCCATTTTCTTGAATCCTGTAAGTGGCCAGAGTTGCTGCCAAAGCTGAATCTGAGGCATCTGTATGCATAATGTGGGTTAGAGTGGGGTTTTTAGCGGGAGCCCTGGGTTTAATTTCACTTGGTGGGTCCACTAGTTGATTTCTGTTTTCAGACAGGGAAGGAGGGGGATGGCCTGGTCTAGGGGATGTAGGTGCTGGGACCAGGTGTTCTTCAGGAACCACTGCAGCTTGCACATGTGCATTCTTGCCAGAGGTAGCATGGGGATGGTTTGCTGCCATCAAACCCAGGAGGCAAAGAAAATGCCTTGCCGTCACCTTTTGGGATAGTAGAGCTTCCTGGAAGTGGAAAGTTAAAGACAGAACCTTGTCCTGAGGTAGAAAGGAGATCATTGTGTGTGTTCTGAGTCTGCAGCTGGGAAAATCTTGTCCTGGCTTGGGATCACAGAGGATTTGGGGAGGTTGATGGTGAATCCTAGGTTCTGCAGAAGGGACATGGTGAAAAGTAGATTCTTTAATAGAGCATCCCTGGTCTCTGCCAGAATCAGGATGTCATCCATATAAGGGTAAATCTGTATCCCTTGAGTTCTACAGAAGGCAATGGCTAGGGCTAGGCACTTTGTAAAGACCCTGGGGGCCATGAATAAACCAAAGGGCAAGGCAATAAATTGGAAATGAGAAGAAGGGCCAGAGAAATGCAGAACTGTCTGTGGGAACTCCTGATGGGTATGTGCAGGTAGGCTTCCTTTAGGTCTAGGGTGACCATGAAGGCCTTGGCTGGAATGAGAGGCAGCATGTTTGGGGAGAGAGAGCATTTTGAAGAAGGGTACATGAAGATGTAGGTTTAGAAAGGACAGATCTAAGATGGGTCTCCAGGGGGCCATCTTTTTTGGGGACCAGGAAGAGAGGGGGGGGTAAAACCATTTTCCTTCTTGTCCTGGAGGAACAGGCTATACGGTGCCTAGCTGTAGAAGATCTACCAGAACTTGTGGCATGAAATGGGCCTGGTTTTTGGGGAGGGAAGGGAAGCCTATTCTGGGTGCCTTCTCTTTCCAGGATAGGAAGTACCCTTTTTGGATAATGTTTAAGACTCACTGGTCTGAAATGATGGATTGCCAAAGGGGCAGACAGTGAGAAAGGCGGGCTGAGAGGGGGAGATGAGCAAGGCAGTCACGCATTAACCGGGGCCTCCTCTATCCTGAAAGGGCTGTCTGGGTTGCTGTGGTGGAGCAGAGGATCTGGAGTTAGTAGGTCTTCTGGCCCCTCTCCTGGACCTGGAAGAGGAGGGCTGTGGAGTACGTCTTACAAAGGTGGCTTTAGCAGGGTAGTTCCTATAATACTTGGGTATGGGCGACACCAGCAGGTGCTTAATGTCCTGGAGTTCTTTGCTTTTTTTCTTGTAGATTTTTAAAAAGGACAGCGGATTGTTTTCTGAACAGCACATTGTGGTCCAGAGGAGCATCCAGGATTTTAGCCTTGAAGTCCTAAGGGAGGTTCTGGAGTCTTAGCCATGAGTACCTCCTGAGGGCTGAAGCAGATACTGCAAACCTGGCGGATGCTTCTACAGCATCATAGCTGCATCTTATGGAGTGCCTGGCTACCTGTTGGGTCAAAGAAAGTTTGGATGAGATGTCCGTCTTGCTTGGACTTGTCAGGCAAGGAAGCCAGCACGGAGGAGGCTTGAGAGACCAAGTCTAGTGCATACTTGGTCATGTGGGTCTGATAATTTATGGTTCTGAAAGCCAAAGAAGTGTACACCTTCTTCCCCATCCTATCCATGTACTTACTGTCTTTGTCAGTGGGTAGTAGGGAGGCAGAGGGCAGCAATCTATATTGCTTATCTGCCTTGTGGCAATAACAGCTGGGTCCGCCAAGGGTGGCTTATCTAAGAATTTGTGGTCCTCTGGTACTTTATAGAAACAGTCAGGACACTTAGGGGCCAGAGGCTGGGAGTCAGGAGGCCTTAAAGGCTCAAGATTCCACTTGCAGCAGTTAAAAGTAACTTTTTTGGGTGTCAAGTCATTTGGGAAGTGTCCCATTTAAAGTAATACATCTTGGTGATGGTCTCACCAAAAGTAATGCCCTCGGATGAGAGGACCCCTCCACAGATTCCTCATCCAGAGAGCAATATTTCTGGGGGGAGACAATCTGGGAAACATAAGAAATGGACTCTGATGAAGAGAAAGAAAAGTCATGTTCTTCCCTGACCTGACAGGTTATGGATGGGAGAGAAGTAGAGACAGGCCTAGAGCTCAGAAGAGGCAGGGTGGAAGTGGCTGAGGCTGAATGCCCAAGGGCCATGAAGGCCTGCATGAGAGAGGAAGTGAAGGTTGCCAGTCTAGTGTGACTTCTGAAGAGGAGGAAGTATGTTTAGTTTTCTGCTTCTTTTTGGCCGGAGAGTAAGTAGAGAGTAAGCGACGACAACCGACGCCGGACCAAGACTTTAGAATTCGGCCGACCGAGGGACCGCCTGACGGCTGAAAACCCATCTGTGATTACTGCAGCTGTATGCACGATGAACATCTGGTTCCCCCTCGACCTCGATGGATGTTGATGCGTGAATGAGCTCCAAGGACATGCCGGTCATTGGCTGTGAAACGGCCTCCTCGAGGGACGTTGCTGCAGTCGACGAATCTTTGAAACGCTCCTCAACCCCCCACATCAGCAGTTGGCGGTGCGTCAGGAAGTGGAGCGGCACGAGAAGAAGGCCTAGGAACCTTGGCTTTCTTGGGAGAAGGTTCAGGTGCAGCCTCCGATGCAGGATCCATCCTAAGGGCTAACCATTTGAAGCGCTGGTTCTCGAGGTAGAGATTTAACACAGCTAGACGGCTGCACAATGTCGTGGGCACAAACGAATGACAAATAGCGCAAGAGGAGTGATCGTGTTCCCGGTCTAGGCAACAAAAACACAACTGTCATGGGCATCCTTATGGGGTATCTGATGCCCACATTGGCACTTTCCCTTTTTTCCTGACATCAGATGAAAGGCTACAACAACCAAACGTTAGCTAAACAATTGTCAAAAATAAGAAAATCTGAAACCCAACGGGCTACTTATCTTTAAGATGCAACGTCTGTGAAGAAGGGATCATACGATGCAAATGTCGTCTGCGGCTGAAAGTTTCTGAGGATTGTGAATGCAGACGTCACACTTAAGGCCCCTTGGTTTATGGCCCTACGTGTGACATCCCACACACACTACAGCAGCCAAGCTGAAACTTTTGTATAGAAGTCGACATACAAGTCGCCTGAAGGCAGGAAATCCCACACCTAGAATACTGCAACATAGGAATAGAAGGACATCTTTGATTCTGTGGTCCTCCTCTGCCTCTAGGGCGATGTCTGCCATTGAAACCTCTCCCCTGTCCCCTGTTAAAGGAACTGCCTTGAACATCCAGGAAGGAAGACTGTGCCTTACAAAGCCACATTTATTTATTCCCTTTCTGGGTCTAAGAAAACAACTACTGAGGGGTAGAAAATCTAATCCCGATGGCCGACAATGTCTTCCCTTCCTGTTTACTGCAGGTCAACATCTCTATTACGCTGGGACCAAAGAAAGTGGAACCATCAAAGGGGGCATTAATAAAAGACATCTTGAAGGCCCTCTGCGAACCCTCTTAGGCGCAGCCAGGCATGACGCCTAATGGCAATGCCTGAACCTGCCACCCGTGAGGAACCTTCCGTTGTGTTGGAAATTAGCCTCATGGATGATTTAAGGGTGGCCAGTTTGGGAGAAACAACCTTAAATTCCTCCTCGGACATGGACTCCATGAGGGACGTTGACAGCTCCATAATCAAGTCCCTCTGGAGACGGGTGAAATGGGTAAGACAATTTAAGGCTCGCAGACTAAAGGAAGCCAAAGTGAACACCTGCTTTCCAAATCTGTCCAGAGCTCTCAATTCATGATTGGGAGGATGGACAGAAGAACTCTGCTCTGCTAACTCTTTCTTGGTGGCAGCGGCCACCACAATAGCATCAACTGGGACCGGCGTGGACCAGAAGGTTTTATCCACTGGGGGGCTGAGGAACTTGTCTGCTTTCTTAGGCACTGGTTCCACTGCATCTGGCTCCTTCCAAGCCCTGCTGGCCACAAGGTTGATAAGAGGGTCAGCAGGGGGGGGGACACCCAAGAGGTAGATGGACCCGTTCCGAAAGACTCCAGAAATAGTTTCCTCCAAGGATGGGGATTGGGCAGACCAACTGCCTTTGGCCTTAAGGATCTCGAGTATGTTTCCGAAGGATACATCCTTGGACGGTGATCTTGGGGACCCGTCCCCTTCATTGGCATCCGTAGCTTCCATTAAAGACTCTATGAGGGAGTCGAGATGTCTCTTCTTACATGGCCTCTTCCTTGAAACTTCCTCCATCAGAGGCTGTGGGCAGGACTAGGAAGAGGAAGGGACCCCTATGGGGGAGGTTCCCCCTTGGAGGCTAGACTGAATGGGCAGGATGAGTAGGTCTGTTCAAATACTGGGGTTGGGTAGGATGACCGTGGGCAGGGGAAGCAGCTCTGATAGCAGAGAAGGATTTTTTCACTGCCCAGAAAGCAGAAGGGTTGGATGAGGGCCTGCCCCCCTCTCCTGCCGATAACACTAAAGCTGAAGGGGCAGATCCCCCTGGACCACCCCGCTCCACCGGACAGCAGTGGCTGGGAAAAAATCTGTTCTGCTCCCAAGGGATCAGAGCAAAACTCCTCCACCACAATGGGCTCCGACACGGTCCTCGGATCCAACCTGCTCAGAACTGAGAGTAAAGGAGGATCCGAGGTAACTGTTCTCCAATCCCTCGGATCCGAGATGGTCGGATCAGTGGCTACTGCACTTATCCTTGGATCTGAAGGTCTTGAATCCAGAGCCCTGGATCCGGGGGTGGGAACCGAAAGTGTCGGATCTGAAGACCTGGAGTCCGAATCCTTGGATCCAGGGGTGGACTCCCTAGAGGCTAAGGGACCCCAGTCTCTCAGATCCGACACTGCCTAGGCTGGAGTCGGATCCGACAGCCTGGGTTGTTTGGAAGGGGCCTCCTCACCCGGAAGAGCCTTTTTCTTCGCCCCTGAAGGGCCCGCCTTGGTTGGGGTATCAGTCACCAAGGGGCCCCTTTTAACTAGGCCTTTAATAAGCAACTTGTTTCGACGGTCACCCAGGGCTCTGGGGTCGACCTCCAGATGGTCACTGTCAAGACAAGAGAGAGACTCGTCGTGTGAGTTGGAAATGGGCATTTTCCGACTACACGAGGAGCATCTCTTGAAACCCAAGGGTTTGTCCAACATGGTACAAAACCCAACAACACAAATGAAGGAAAAGTCCAAATCAAGTCCCAAACACGAGTAGGAGTCCAAACACCAAGCAATCAGTCCAGAAACTACTACTACTATTAAATAACAAGAACAACAATAATAATAATTACTTATCTAAGAAACACAATCAACAACACCCAAAATAGGCGCCAAATGGCCTATGCTGAAAAACCGGGAGGGGAAAGGGAAAAGAAATAATGGCAAAAGCAGCCAAACCAACTAGCTACCCAAAGGGAGAAACTAGATGAAAAGGAAAAATCCTCAAAACAAAGACACCTACTTACTAACCATGAGGAGCTGAGCAATCTATGTCTGTCTAAATCAAGTGGCAAACGAGATCTGAGAGATTAGAGGGCAGTAGGGCATCATGGAAGTGAAGGAGCTTCAGTTAAGCTGTTGCCTGAGTATGTTGGCTCGGATCCGATTCGGATCCTAGACCTAAATCGTGGTGGCTGTACCTGTAAGAAAGCTTTGACAGTCTGCATAGATTTGGCTTTCTCTTCCATTTTAGTAATATATCCTCAGCATTGGTACCAAAAAGAACATCCTTCTGTAAAGGGGCATCAAGAAGTTTTGCTTTCACATGATCAGGCAGATTTTGTTCTCTAAGCCAGGAGTGTCTGCGAATGACTGATCCTGTAGCAACTGCTCTACTGGAGGCCTCTAGGGCATCATAACCACATTGTAAAGTGTGTTTACCCACTTGTTCTGCACTATGCATCATATCCTGTAACTCTTTTAAATCTGGTTGTTCAGGTTGAGACATTTTGTTTTTTAATTGTGATAACAGGAACTGTTGGTATTTAATCATATGAAACTGGCAATTTAAGGCCCTCATGGCAAGGGTGGCCGAGGTATAAACCTTCTTACCCCACCTTTCAAGGGATCTAGATTCCCTTTCTGCAGGTAATGGATTCTTGGAAGTGGAGGCCTTAATTCCCTTAGGGCCTTGTGAAATGGTTTCAGGGTCAGCATTATGGCCTTTATAGAGAAATTGGTGAGAACTGGGTACTCTATAATATCTATCAGGCTTAACTGGTGCAGGAGGCAGTGAATCAGTTAAACAAGCCTCGAATAGACATCATCCAGTACCTCCAAGACAGGGGGAATAGCCAGGGGTCTGTGCTGAGGTAACCAAAGAAATTCCCTAAGCCTTTTCTTGGAGTCTGAAAAGTCTTGACCTTCCCAATGGAAGTGTTCCCTCAGGGTGTGTAAGGTTTCCCCAAAAGAAAAATCCTCAGGGGGGGATACAGACGGAATAGACTGCTCAGCATCCGAATCCTCAAAAGGGGAATAAGAGTGTTCCTCTACATCAGAATGTTCTGATAAAATGGATCCCTGATCAGAAGAGGGGGATTCTTCCTCCACTCTGGGTCTCTTGTCAGGAGGGGGCTGAGAACCTCTGATAAGAGTAATAAGATCCTCAGCCATTTTAAGCATCTGTTTCTTAGGCATGGGTCCAGGAGATGGGCCTTGTGCAGCAGGCCTAGCATGATGCCTGGCTGCTTTGGATTTGGTAAAGGCCTTAATAGAAAAGGAGGTTGAAGGTCTGAATACACCCTGAGTGGATGTAGATCTGTCCACATTAGTAGGCTCGGTGTAAGCTGGAGCTTCGGTTGTAGTCTGGGAAAGGGCCGATGACCCAGCGGTCTCGGGTACAGAAGACACCGCCCGGCGTGTCGTCGGTAGTCAGGGACTGCAAAGGCATCTCACTGAGAACCGGACCACGTGGAGCCTGTTTCGGCGTGGTGTCGGTGGAGACCGCGGACCTCGCATGTCGGTCCTTTTCCTTGCGTTTTTTGGGGAAAGCGGTAGTCGGAGTGTCCGACATTTTATAATCAAAAGCTTTACCGAAAAAGTGTTGGGCGAACTCCGCCCGACGCTTGATAGTGCGTTTATTGAAGGTAGCGCAAAAGCGACAGCCCGAGACGTCGTGGTCTGGGCCTAAACAAGGTATGCAGAGGGAATGGAAATCTTTATGCGGTATTTGCTTCCCACAAGAAATACAATTATTAACTTTTTCTGACATCGGTCTGAGGCAAGAAAAGATTCCCCAACGGGGTACTTAGCTTTAATGAAGACTTCGGTTCCAAATATTTCCGTAATTCAGGAGCTGGCCGACCGGCACTTGCGAACTGCTTCTGCTTCGGGCACCGCGCGGCAAAAAAGACTGAAGAACATGGCGTCGGCTGTGTCTTATATACTCTGGCCTTCCTGACGTCAGAAGAGTAAGCGACAACAACCGACGCCGGACCAAGACTTTGGAATTCGGCCGACCGAGGGACCGCCTGACGGCTGAAAACCCATCTGTCATTACTGCAGCTGTATGCACGATGAACATCAGGGGGATAGGAGTAGAGGAGACCTGGGGGCCAATCCTGAATCAGAGCATCCCTCGGGGACTCCCCCAGAGGGGATCAGAGCAAAGTACTTGCTGTACTTGCTTTTGAGGGAAGAAGCAAAGAGGTTGTACCAAGGCTGGTCCCAATGGATGAAGACCATATCCGTTACTGATTGATTGAGGGACCACTCGTTAGGAATCAGAATGGACCTGCTGAGGCTGTCTGCTAGCATGCTGGTTTTCCCAAGTATGTGCACTGCAATAAGAAAGCAGCCTGAAGATATCACCCACTCCCAGATCCTCATTGCCTCTCTACACAACGGGTATGAATGGGTTCCTCACTGTTTGTTGATGTACCAGACTACTGATATGTTGTCCATGTGGATTGCAATAGTCTCCAGAGGGAGAACATCCAGAAAGGCTTGCAATGTTAGTAGGACTGAAGACACTGATATGCAACTTGGTCTCTGAGGGGGATCACATGCCTTGGACCATCTTGGTCATGAAATGCCCTCCCCCACCCCAGATGGGAAGCATCTGTGGTCACTGTGGCTACTGGGAGAAGAGAGAGTGGTTTGCCTAGAAAGAGTTTGTCTGACTGGCTCCACCAACGAGCATGGCATTGGCAAACAGGAGTAATTTTTATGAAAAATAACACAGGCTGGTAAAGAAACGACCACTGAACTGCCAGTGTCCCTTGAAGAGTCGCACAAAGATCTTGCTAGAGGAGATAGAAGAATGGCAGATGATACAGACCCAAAAGCCTGTAACACTAGTTTTGCTACAGGGGATGGACAAGACAGTATGTCCCTCACCTGATTTCTCAAAGATGTAATATGATGAAGAGTTAATGATGCCACTTGAGTCCTAGTATCCAGTTGAGTTCCTATAAATTTCAGAGTCTGTACAGGGGTCCGCTTTAACTTGGCAAGGTTTAGTGTAATGCCTAGGAGGTTGGAGATCTGAAGCAAGTAACCCCTGACTTGTAGAAGTTGATGCATGGTTGGGGTAGTGAGGAGCCGACTGTCGAGACAGGGAAACACCTGGAATCCTTTACCCTGGGGGTTGGGGTGAGTTCAAAAGGCAGTTCTCTGAGTTGGTAGTGATTGGCTCCCAGCCAAAAGGGCAGTTGTCTCCTGGTGCACCTGTCTAATTTGATATGATAGTAAGCATCCTGGAGATCTATACAGCACATCGAATTATCCTTTTGTAGAAGTGGCAGGATCGACCACACCATAACCATTTGGAACTCTGACTTCTTTACATACTGATTCAGACTGCTTAGATCCAGAATTGGTCTCAGGTCCCCTGTTTTATTTGGCACTAAAAAGAAGTGGGAGTTAAGTTACGAATCTTATTTGTTTGGGTGGGACCTCTTGAATGACTCTCTTTTGTAGCAGCTTTTGGATCTTGAGAGCTGCATACTCTCTCTGACTAGGTGGAATGTTGAGGAGTTTCCTCTCTGGGAGAAAAGGTGGAAAGGGAAAAGGTACGTAGTAACCTCTGGATATTATACTTAGCACCCACGTGTTTTTACTGAAAATTGTCCAGGTGTCCAGGTGCAGGGAAAAAATGTCCCCCAACTGCCTCCAGAGGTGGGCAGTCGGGCAGCACTTCAAGGGCACTGATAGGGCCCATTAGAGAAAGTCTCTGAAGCTCTGGTTTTGCGGACATCCTCTGTCTCTGGTGCGAAGTCTGCCACTGAAACCTCCTCCTCTGCCTATGGAGAAAGTCTCCCCATGCGTGTCTGGAAAGGTCCCTGAGATTTCCAGAACCACATTTTCTTACTACCTTACTACTGACTTCTAGAAAAAGTACACTGAGGAGTAGAAAACTTGAGTCCCACGGTAGATAGGGTCTTTCCTTCCTGCTCGTTGTGGGTAAACATATGCTTTACTGATGGCCTGAACAAGAAGGAGCCATCAAAGAGGGCATTAACAAAATACATTTTAAAGGGTTCTGCAAAGTTGCATAACCTCATTCAGGCACGTCTCCTAAAGGCTATGCCTGAAATAGCTGCTTGTGAGGTGCCCTCCACTGTATGGGAGATCAGCCTCATCGATGAATTGGCAATGGACGAAAGAGTGGCCAGCCGTGGAGAAACCTTCCTGAAATACTCTACACACATGGACTCAGAGTGAGAGTTTGACAGCTCCCTGATCAAATCTCTCTGTAGACAAGTAAAATGTGCCATGTAATTTAACAACATGAGAGTAAATGTGGTTAAGGCGTAAATGTGCTTTCCAAATCTGTCCACTGTTCTGGACTCCCTGTTAGTTGGATGAACAGTGGAGCTTTGTTCTGCTTACTTTTTCTTAGTGGCCAGCACCACATCTATGGCATCAGCTGGGACTCCCTTGCTCCAGTGAGGTCTGTCTGAAGGAGGAACCAAACACTCATATGGGCCTTTGGGGATGGGCTCGGCAATGTCTGGTTCCTTCCAAGCCTGGTGGAAAACCAGGTCAATAAGTTCATCGGCTGAGGGGCGGGGGAGTGACCCAAGATGTAGATGGGCTAGTCCCAAAAACCTCCAGGAACATCAATTCCTTGGAAGGAGGATTTTGGGAAGACCAACCACCTTTCTGTTTGAGGATTTCCAGGATGTCCCCCTGAAGGAGACACTGTCAGGTTGCAAACAGGTGGATTCTTTTCCTTCATCAAAATCAGTGTTCTCTGTGAGAGATTCCAAAGGGGAGTCTATGTGCCTCCTCTTGCATGTTTTATTCTGAGGTACCTCTTCCACAGGGTGCTTGGGAGAGGTGTCTGAAGTAAGGGGGAATCCCCCGGGGAACATGTGTAGAGGCTTCCCTGCACTGGCTGACCCTGAGGAGCAGAGATGATGGGCTCAGAGCTCGGAATAGAATAGAGACTAGAGAGGAAGTCTCTCTATGCAGATAGATTGCCCTTTTCACTACCTAGAAAGCTGACAGACCTGGAGAAATCCCCCCCCCTCCTCAGAGCCGAAGCAGCCAAAGAAGGAAGGTTGGGGCCAACCTCAGATTTGAGCCCTCTGGAGAAAATCGGACCTGAGCTATCCAGGGTCATGGCACCAAGGAGAAGAGAAGGATCCAGCAAAGTAGGAGTAGACCCAAACACCTCAGACCCAGTGTCGATATCTCTGATCCGAGACCTGCCCTGGTCCAAAGATACAGGATCAGGACTTGACAGGGATACCACCGGAGTTGAGGAAAGGCGCTTCCTCGATCAGATGCTGAACCTCTCAGATTTCTTGGATCTTGGGACTCAGAAACTGCGGGTTGGATCAGAGAAGGAGACAGTATCTGTTGGGCAGGAGTACTCACAGATCCAGGAGGGAACAGAGCTGGCAGGACCCCTATCTGTTTACGAGCCCCAAGGAATCTCTGCATCATCCTGTCCACATTTGCTTCTAGAAGATGGATGATGCTACAGATGCTGGTCTAGACTGCTTCTTTGGGGTTTGAAATAGCTGAGCAGGCAGAGCTGGAGAAACAGGTTTCAAAGTCAATTCTGGTGACCAGCTCCTAGCTGTTGGTTCAAAGGGTCTGGGATCAGAGTAAGAAGTGGATGGCACTGGCTAGTGATGTTAATGATGCCTGTCAGATCCGAAGAGGCCCATACATCTGACGGAGGCGCTACGGTCTTCGGATCCAAGGTGGTCGGACCTGAAGTCTTTCCATGTTTACAGGAGGCTCCAACACGTCCCTCAGAGACTTTTGGAGAGCTCATTTCTTAGATTATGAGAAGCCATGCTGAGATTTAGGGGGGGAGTTTGAGCCCCAGGAAAAGAAAAAGAGGCAGGAAGTAAGCCTTCAATTATTAATTTATTGTGCCAGTCAGAAAGGGCCCTGGCACATATTGGCCCCGGCAATAAACGCATTTCTTGTGGGCATCAGAATTGGGGACCTTATGCTCACAAGAAAGTACAGTTGTGTACACTTACCATAAATGTAGATGTGCGAGTGTATTCACTGTTGCAGTCACTACATTTGGGTTATCTGCTTGCAGGTAGCCCTCAGTCAGCCTGATTAACAAAGTCTTGGGTCCTGCGTCAGTTGCTGTCCCTTCTTCCATGACGTCAGGGGTATAAAATATGCAGCCGACACCATTACATCAGTTTTTCTTGCCCCAGATGTCAGGTGCCCCCCTAATGGGAAGCAATTAAATATAAAAGTACAAAGATATACCTCCAACAAAAAAGCAAATACACCAAAAAGGCTTTTAAGCATAGTAAAGGAAAGTAGAGGTATAGCCAAAAGAAGTTAGGGGGCTTGGGGGAGGGTAACCAGGACTGCAACAGTGAATACACTCGAACATCTACATTTATGGTAAGTGTACACAACTGTACTATGTTCCTCGTGTTTCACTGTTGCAGTCATTACATTTGGGTAGATTCCAAAAGCTATGGTTGGGGGGAGGAATTTGGATAGCATTAGGGCCAGCTATAAGGCCCTGCAAGACTGCAGTGGCAAAGCCAGCTCTGGATTTAGAGAAAATTGGCAAATGATAAAGCTTGATGAAAGTATGTACAGAACTCCAGGTAGCAGCTTCTAGGATGTCCCTGGTAGGGACGCCTCTGAGAAACGCTGTAGAGGTTGATGCAGCCCTGGTGGAGTGAGGTCTGATCCCCTGGGGGATAAGGTTTTCCATGGTGCTTATAGCAGAAATGAATGCAATGGCTTATCCATTTAGAAATGGTTTGCTTTGAAATAGCCTTCCCCTCTGCCCCTGCAGCAAATGCCACCAGCAGTTGTTCAGATTTCCTTTGAGGTTTAGTCCTGTCCAAGTAGAATCTAAGTTGTCTGTGCACATCTAAGGAATTCAGTATCAGTTTCCCTTTATTCTGTGGATTGGGAAAGAGGGCTGGCAAATTAATGGACTGATTAAGAGCCACACTGGATACCACCTTGGGCATGAAGGATGAATTGGATCTGAGGGACACCGTGTCCGCTGATGATGAAAGGCTCCACTGCCATAAGGGCCTGTAATTCAGATACCCTTCTAGCTGAAGTGATTGCTAAAAGGAAAGCTGTTTTCCAAGAAAGAAATTTTAAGTCTGCAGTAGCAGGTGGCTCAAAAGGAGGGACAGTGAATTTCTCCAAGACAAAGTTAAGGTCCCAGGCTGGGGTTAGAGCTCTCCTGGGTGGTCTCAAATGTTTGGCCCCTCTGAGGAACTGCTTGAGCAGTGGATGAGAGAAGAGGGGAAGTTCTGTGTTATAATGAGCTGAAATAGCTGAGGTGTGGATTTTAATGGAGGAAAAAGACAGGCCCTTGTGAAGCATCCCAGTTAAGTATTGTAAAATCTGAGGTAAATTGGGCTTTGCTGTGCTCATTCCTTGAGATTGGTTCCAGGCACAGAATCTTTTCCATTTTTCAGCATAAGATTTTCTAGTACTAGGCCTCCTTGCCTCTAAAATGATATCCATCACAGGTTTGCTGAGGGATGGTAAAGGAGAGATTAGGTAATTTAGCCAGGCTGCAAGGTTCAGTGTAAGAAGAGGAGGGTGCAGAATCTCGTTCTCCTGCTGAGACAGCAGGGAAGGAGTCTGAGGCAGGTGCCATGGAGATAGCCGTGACACACTGCGCAGGAGGGGGTACCAGTGTTGGCGTGGTTAGTCTGGAGCAATCAAAATCATCCTTGGTTTGTCCTGTTTGATTTTTAGTAGTACTCTGGAGAGTAGAGGCAGACGGGTGAAGGCATAGACTGATAGGTTTTTTCCAGATGAAGGACAGAGCATCCACTTTCCAGGCTTGTTTGTGGGGAGTCTTTGTGCAAAATTTGTCCAATTGGTAGTTCTGGGGAGAGGCGAACAGGTCTATATCTGGGCTCCCCCATTTGCTTGTCAACATGTTGAAAATCCTTGGTTCCAGTTTCCACTCATGTGGGTCCATGAGGTATCTGCTTAGTCTGTGTCTGCCAGTGTATTTAATTTTACTGGCAGGAATTGAGCTTGTAGGTGCACTTGGTAGCTCAAAGCTGTGTTCCACAATGCCATGGCTAGTCTGCAGAGGGGGTAAGAATGTGTACCCCCCTGCTTGTTTATGTACCACATAACAGTGGTGATGTCCGTCTTTACCATTAGTTATCCTGGAAGAATGTGGTCCCTGAAGGCTGTCAGAGCATTCTGTACAGCTAACATTTCTTTTTGATTGATATGCAGGTGCATTTGACTTGGGTTCCATTTGCCCTGAATGCACTTCCCTGCCAGGTGAGCCCCCCATGCATAGTCTGATGCATCTGTTGTTAGTGTTTGGGCGGCAGGGGGTGGTGTGAAAGGTAGTCCCTTGTTTTGGTGGCAGGCCTCTGCCCACCAAAGGAACTCTAGGTGTAGGCAAGGTATGATAGGAATTATTGTTTCTAGGTCTTGAGAATGTTGACACCATAGGCTTTTTAGATACCACTGTAGTTTCCTCATATGCAGTCTTGCATATGGAATTAGAAGAATGCAGGAGGCCATGAACCCCAAGGCTTGCAGTATTTGTCTTGCAGACAGCAGGGTTTTTGTGGCCACTTGTTTGAAGTAGGTTGTCAAATTAATTTGTTTCTCTGGCGTGAGGTAAGTCATCTGGGAAGTTGTATTCAAGCTTGCTCCCAGGAATATAATTTGTCGACAGGGTACCGGGTGTGATTTCTTTTCTTTTATGGTGTACCCCAGACAAGTTAGAACCCTCTGTACAAAGGCCAGATGATTCAAAAATATATCCTGGCTTTCTGCCTGAATTAGACAATCGTCCAGGTATGGGTATATCTGAATATTTCTTTGCCTGCAAAATGCAATAACTGGAGCTAGGCACTTTGTGAATATCCTGGGCGCAGTAGAAAAGCCAAAGGGCAGTGCAGAGAACTGATAGTGTGTGTAGCCTGCTTTGTAGCGCAGGTATCTTTTGCAAGATTCCCTGATTGGGATGTGCAGGTATGCTTCTTTTAAATCCAGTGTTGCCAACCAGGCATCTCTGCCTAGCATAGGAAGTAATTGGTGAAGAGTCAGCAACTTGAATTTTGGAATCTCCAAAAAGGTGTTTAGAGTAGACAGGTCCAGGATAGGACACCATGAATTGTATTTTCTGGGAACCAGGAAAAGGCTCAAGTAGAAACCTTGTCCCTTTTCCGCTTCTGGTACCAATTGAATAGCCCCCATGCTTAAGAGAGAAAGTACTTGTTTTTGGGCCTCTGCCCACTGATTTGGGGGTAGGTCCAGCCACCCGCTTGGTGTTGGCAATGTGTGGAAGTGAAATCTGTATCCCTGGGACACTATATTTAAAACCCATTTGTCCTGGGTAATGAGTTCCCAATTCTTTGCATGAAGAGCAATCTTTCCCCCCAAAGAGGCAGTCAGTTGATAAGTGCTTGGAAATGTTAAAAGGAAGTCATTGAGACAGTTTACCATAGGGTGAGTCTTATTATTCCAGATTTGGAAGTGGAGGCCCCCCACTGATTAGTTCTGTGTCCCCCCTGGGACTGAAACCTGTTTTTTTTATGTATCTGTGTTTGGCTTGAGAAAACCTGGAAGGGGCTGGAAAGGACCAATTCTTAGAGGGCCAGTGCCTACTAAATCTAGGAGGCTGAACTTGTAAAAAATCTTTAGCAGTTTGCATCGATTTAGCTTTATCTTCTATCTTTTTAAGAACTTCCTCAGCCTTGTTGCCAAACAGGCGGTCCTGATTTAAAGGAGCATCCAACAATTTAGCTTTAACATGATCAGGCAAAGATTGCTCCGTAAGCCAAGCATGCTTTCTAAGCACAGACCCAGTAACAGCAGCCCTGCAAAAGGCCTCTAATGAATAAAAACCACATTGCAAGTATGTTTTCCAACTTGTTCAGCAGAATGCATTAAATCCTGTAATTCTTTATTTTCCACACAGTTAGGAATCAACATCATTTTCTGTTTAAGCAGTCCAATAACATGTTGCTGATACTTTAACATATGAAACTGGCAGTTTAAAGCCCTAATGGCCATGGTTGCAGAAGTGTAAACCTTCTTACCCCATCAATCCAGTGCCCTGGAGTCTCTATCAGAAGGGGTAGGGTTTTTAACAGTAGAAGCCTTGATGCCCTTGGGCCCCTGTGAAATAGTCTCTGGATCTGCAATAGGATTTTTAAAAAGGAACTTGTGGGACTCAGGGACCCTGTAGTATCTGTCAAGTTTTCTGGCAGCAAAAGGCAGGGAATCAGGGGCCAAACTAGATTCCGAAAAAGCATCATCAACAATGTCTAGTACAGGAGGAATAGCTAAAGGCCTATGCTGAAGTAGGAGAAGAAAATCCCTAAGCCTCTTTTTTGAATCAGAAAATTCCTGGCTTTCCCAGTGAAAATGCTTCGTCTGAGTAAGTAAGTTTTCCCCAAAAGAAAAATCTTCAGGAGGGGAAGCAGAGGGAATGGAGTCCTCTGCATCAGAATCTTCATAAGTAGATAACAGCAAATCCAGATCATCAGAAGAATCAGAAAAAACAGAATCCTGATCAGAAGATTCATAATCAATTTCAGTCCTAGGCCTCTTAGAAAGGTGGGGGGGTTGGCTACCCCTGATTAGAGTTATTAGATCTTCAGCCATTCTTATCATTTGTTTTTTAGGCATAGAGGCCTGAGCATGTGGCCTGGGCGTCGTTTTTTAAGCATGGATCGAGATTTAGGCCTAAGTAAAGAAGGAGGCGTCGGTTTAATATGCAAGTCGGTAGGCCTGAATATACCCTCAGAAGCCAGTGCCTGCACAGCGGCTCCGGACCCATCCAAGGTAGAGACATCCATGGATTCCATAGTTGAAGCATCTCGTGGCTCTGAATGGGTCTCAGTAGAGGCCTGCAAATCAGAAGTAGCGGGTATCAGGGGCTGCGAAAGTGCCTCACTGAGTACCGGCGAACTATCGACTGGCTTAGGAGAAGCGTCGTTGGCAGTTTTGGACCTCGGCGGCCTGTCTCTGTCTTTATCTTTGCAGTTTTTCAGAATCCCGGTAGTCGGATGGCTAACCGATGACATTTCTGAATTATTAAACAGAGAACCGAAACATTTAGAGGTGAAAATATACAGACGACGGATAGTGCCCTGATTAAATAAAGCACAAAACCGACAGCAAGGTACGTCGTGGTCAGGGTCTAGTCAAGGAATACAGTACGAATAAAAATCTTTATGAGGTATTTGCTTTCCACAAGTAATGTAATTATTAACTTTTACTGACATCGGTAAGGAGCAAGAAAAAGTTTCCCTAACAGGGTACTTAGCTTTAGCTGAAGACTTCGGTTCTGAAACTCGAAAACGAAAATTTCAGGAGTCGTCCGACCGACACTTGCGAACTGCTTCTGCTTCAGGCACCACACGGCAAGAAAGACTGATGTAATGGCGTCGTCTGCAGGTTTTATACCCCTGACGACCTGACATCATGGTAGAAGGGACAACAACTGACACAGGACCCAAGACTTTGTTAATCAGTCCGACTGAGGGCTACCTGTAAGCAAATAACCCAAATGTAATGACTGCAACAGTGAACCACGAAGAACATGTGCATTTCTTAAAATCTGGCTTCTCAGACATGGCCACAATGTTATTAAGGAACTGTACGCAAGAACAACACACCTACATTACCTGTGCAAAAAGTAGGCCTAAAATACCAGAAACAGTTCACCGTATAAAACCCAACACTTAACCGAGCAAGATGTTAACAATGTAACAGTAACTTAAGAATTACTCAAACTGTAGCAGAACCAGCATCACACTAAAATATATACCTATAAACCCACAAAAGTTTTTTTTTAGTTACCAAAAAACAATTAGTTATGGAAATAAGATGGATAGGAAAAAAAGACACCCTAACGCCAATGAACTGCTAGAAATAAATAAATAAGTATAGAGAGGAGGAGAGAACAGTAACTCTAATATTAACTTGAAGATACTAAACATTTTGAGAGAGATGGACAAAAAAAAAAGCATACTCTCCCACTTGAGAGTCATTTAGCGATCATGTTCTGATGGTGGCAAATGAGATCTGAGGAGTTGGGAATGGAATACGACATTATGGGTAGAGGGAGGAGCTCGAGATTTGGATTAAAGCCTTATAAAAGTGGCTGAGCCTCATCTGAGGATTGAATCCTAGATCCACTTGTGAGGAAGAATGAAAATGGCAACATCAGAGTCTTACTGTAACAGTAGCTGTCCTTCCCTTCACTGTTACAGTATTCTTTATATTTGGGATTCCCTGCCTAGGGCAGCTTGACATCCAGACAGTACACCAAAGCCTTGGGTTGTTTTAAGGTATGCTGCTTGCGTAGGGTATGGCATATAGGTGACATTCAGACGTACCATCCTCAGAAGTGAAAGCCCCAGTAGGAACACCAATCCAGGGAAAACCAAGAGTTAACCAGTACATCCAGAAGAGAAATGGACTAGGGGGAGGAGGGATGGAGTGAATACTGCAACAGTGAAGGGAAGGACATCTACTGTTATTGTAAGATGTAATACAACTGTACTATGTCCTTCCACATCACTGTTGCAGTATTCTTTACATTGGGTGAGTGATACAGCTTAAAAAGAAACTTGGGAGGATAAAGGCCCAGCAGAGCCCACTAGGAAGCCATGAAGGATGGCCCTAGCAAAACCAGCTCTAGCTCTGGATATTCCATCCTACTTGCAGCAGTGGCGAATTTAGGCTTTGGCGCAGGGGCACGCGCCTCCCCCTTTTTAAACTCATTGTATAGCTTGGCTAGGACATCGGAAAGCATATGCTACATAAATCATAGTGTACAGGGACGTCGGGAGGCATACGCACTGTCAGTACAACTTTTTTAGAAGAGGGAGTAGCTTTAAAAAAAAAAAAAAACGTACGTACATATTTGGTGCTGGCTCCTTTAAGGAGGATACCAGCCAGTCGGAAGTGAGCTCACTGCATGTCCGGCTGGCTGCGAGCGGGAAATGTGCAGTAATGAGCGAGCGAGTGGAAGAAAACGACAGTCGCAAATGGATTATCTCTGCGAGCGGGAAATGTAGTTGGTAGTTGGACTTGAATCACTTGATCAGGTAAGAGAGTGTGTGAAATGTACTTGGTAGTTGGACTTGATCAGGTAAGAGAGTGTGTGGATTATCGCTGTGAGAGGGAAATGTAGTTGGTAGTTGGACTTGATCAGGTAAGAGTGTGTGTGTGTGTGTGTGTGAAATGTAGTTGGTAGTTGGACTTGATCAGGTAAGAGAGTGTGTGGATTATCGCTGCGAGTGGGAAATGTAGTTGGACTTGATCAGGTAACAGTGTGTGTGTGTGTGTGTGTGTGTGTGTGTGTGTGTGTGTGTGTGTGTGTGTGTGTGTGTGTGTGTGTGTGTGTGGGAAATGTAGTTGGTAGTTGGACTTGATCAGGTAAGAGTAGGGTTACCACCTGTCCCACTTTGCGAGGGACAGTCCCCTCTTTGGGCAATTGTGCCCTGCAAAAAAATTGAAAAAATGGCAAATGTCCTGAGATTTTAGGACAAAAATATTTCCTATATTTTATGTAATAGTTGCATAAAACAGTTATTCTGTATCTGAAACACCTAAATGTTATAAGAAACAGAATAAGCAACTAAAATGCTACAAGAATAAGCCTTTATTTAGGCAAAAAAATGAAGTTCTGTCCTTTGTACTGGCCGTGGGTATGTTTCACCATGCAAAATCTGATGTTTGTACCAAAAATGTCCCACTTTGGGCATTTGAAAACGTGGAAACCCTAGGTAAGAGAGTGTGTGTGAAATGTAGTTGGTCTTGATCAGGTAAGTGTGTGTGTGAAATGTAGTTGGTCTTGATCAGGTAAGTGTGTGTGTGAAATGTAGTTGGTCTTGATCTGGTAAGTGTGTGTGTGAAATGTAGTTGGTCTAGATCTGGTAAGTGTGTTTGTGAAATGTAGTTGGTCTTGATCAGAATGGTTGTGAGCTATGGTGAGAAGTGAGAACTGAAGTTGTATTTCCCCCATTATTGTTTTTGTTGTTTGTCCAGGTTTTTGTGCTAAGGTGTGAAGTGAGAACTGAATTTGTATTCCCTCATTATTGGCTTTGTTTGTCCAGGTTTTTTTGTGCTAAGAGGTTGAGAGCTATCTAAATGATAGCCATTAAGTTTGTCTTCCTATTTTTCAAACTGCTGATTTAGCATAGTGGTATGTTGCACTGAGTGTAGTGCATATGGTTCTGGGTTCAAGACATGCATGGTGATGATACAGCATTTTATTCTAGCAACTTTCCAAAATTATACAAGCAATGTTTAAAATGTGTCCCTGGTTTTTGGGCTTTTGTCCCCCCCCCCATAAATGTTGGCTTTTTCCAGATTTCTTGTGCTGCAAAGTTCAGAGATACAGCTGAGTGTCGACATTTTACAAGGAGCTGAGTGCTGCAGGGGAACTAAAGTTTAGTCCTGCTTATGCTGAGTCTGCTTGTACTGTTAATAGCACAACAGGTAGTGTACTTGCTTTTGATGCAGAAGGCTATGGGTTCTTCTCCCACAGGAGGTAGATGCATTGCTGATATTGTTCTGTGTTGTAAAGGGGGGTGGATGCCGTAGTCCCTTTTGGCAAAGATATCTAGTAGTAACTATGAACCTGTTATCAGTTTGCCCTCCATTCCCTATTGCAATATTACTAGCGTATCATTGTTTTTATTGCAACATAGGCAATTTACTCCTCAAGGGCAACAGGCACTTTATTTGTAGATGAAACCATGAAATATAAAGTTGTTTGCTAGCAGAAGCCTCTTCATTAGTTACAGATTTCTTTAATGTGGAATTATGTAGATGGCTTTTACTAGTTCAGAGATTGTGCATATTTACTAATACTGGTGGACTGTAGAAGTTTGAGTAGACTTTTATGATGGAAATGTTATGAACTGGGCTGTTTGTCATTATTGGTGCATGCATTTTCTTTCACTGTTCACTGGAAAAATGTTCAAAACAATAAATTAAAAATGCTAACAACTATACTGTATTGTACAAGGAATAGAATTTAATACAATCAGGAAGGTGTATCAAAGAGAACGTATATGTTTCATGTGCAAGGGGCCTATGATTTGAAAACAGCTCAAAGTTAATCTTTATCTGCCACTGGCAAAATGTATTTTCTTTGAATGTGGGTTTCAATGCTGTTTCAATGAATGTGAGTTTCAAGGGCAGAGAAGTTTTAATGCTAAGTCTAGTTCCATTGTGAGACTGCACTGCTTTGTTTAGCAGATATTTATTGGTGTTCGTGCTGTAAAATGCAAAATAAAACTTTTCTGGCAAATCTTTTAGAAATGAAGTCACTAAATAATGACCAACGTTAAGTTTCAGATGTCATAATCTTCAGAAAAATGCATGCTAAAGCAAGACCTGATATTCTATCAACTGTCTTAAGTTTATACAAGATCAGTTTTTAGTACTGTTTGTATGTTCCCCCAATATACTTGGCCTTGTCCAGATTTCCTGCATTAAGATGTTGAGAGGTATGTGCAAATAAATCACTTTATAGAATTAGGAATATCCAAACCTCTCAACTGTCCCCAATTTTGGCTCAAAATGTTGCTCTCCCCCTAATAATCTCTCATAAAATAGCAATTTTGGAAGAAAACGTGGAGGGTTTACTTTTATAAATAACTGTAATGATCAGAGTTATACATTACTTTTATTTCAGAAATGCATGTAGATTCTCTAATTTTGTCAGCTGCTCAAGTTAAAACTGTGCTCATATTAAAATGGTGTCCCTTCTTTGACAGGTTCCTAGCTGTATTGTCTGGCAATCCTCTACCCCAACTACCATGCTGCATTTTTCAAAGAACTGACTTTCAGGTTCATTTTCAATTCAAGGAACCGAGTGAATTTATATTATATTACTGAAGAGGCATTACAGTGAATGTCTCTTCATTGACACTTAAGAGCGAACCGTGAATTACGAGAATGGCTGTAGCTTGGCTGGGGAGGAGGGTAGCAGTTTGAGAGCTGTTAGCACAAATTTGAAAATCCTAGCTACACCCCTGGTAGTGTACACACTGACAAGCCAGGGGTAGCAAACGTAAAACAATCTTTAAAAATGTCCTACAAGTCTTCCTCTACCGAACGATAAGCTTTTCGTGCTCACAGCCAGCCAAGACAGTTATGCATTTTTGAGAAAGGTGGTGGGTTGGGAGATGACTGGACTAATCCATCCAGTTGATGTAATTGTGATTAGCTGCAGCTGTATTTGGTGGGCTGCTTAATTTCTGTTAAATACAGCTGCAGTCAATCTCTTGTTATTGGTGCTGCCTGCCTAATTCTAACTTTTGGAGTTCGCAGTAGACGGTCTGAGTAAAGAGCCGAGCAACTCAAATTCTTTGTGGTCCTGCAGTTTGCGTGGATTTCTCTGTTGCATGTGTGCTAAATCGACTATGCTTTTGGATTCTCTGATCAAGTGTGTGCAGCACTGTACAAGACAGTCTCCTGAAATTTGGTTGGGTGTACCATAGGGTATTAAGATGCACAGCCAAGAACTTCAGAACAGCTTGTTTCATTTTTTTTTTTTTTAAGACCAGACAGGCCTTACGATGATGAGCCGCACATATGGTCATTTTTCTGCACACTTCTTTCTGCTCCATTCCCTTACAGCAAGCAGCCAACCCACAAAAGTTAGCCTGTGGCCCAACTGGGATCGAAATGATCCAGAATCACCACTCTGTAGTACAGAGAGAGGACAGCTGCAAGATATATCATTTTTTTTACTGCTGCAAAAAAAAAAAAACGCGAGGTAAGTGGCAAATTTTGAGTGTATCTGTATATTAAGTAAACAATCTTTTTTTGTGCAAGTGTTAAGTAAATGGGTGTGGTTGTGCGTTCTCTAGTCTGTATATTACAGATGACTTTAAAATAGTTAAGACAGTTACATATGGGGCATGCATGTCTGCAGAAGAACTTCACTAAAGTGATGTTTTGGGCACAGCAAAGCTGATGATTACAAAACTAAGCTTATTAAGATTGGTGACTGGGAGACATAACTGAATGGTTAATATTTTAATACAGCACACAGTGATTGAAACTGTAGATACATTTTAGGACTAGGGTATATATGGTATGGTAAATGGATCATTCCAGGTTTGTTTTCTTAATCATATCAACCAGCTGGTTAGTGATAGCTATAGAACAATAGTATAAAAATGCTTATAAAGTCTAGGAAATTGGAAATGAAGTCATTGTTTTTTAGTTACATTAGACCCAAACTTGAGTATGGAATAACTATATGGAAACCATATAAGAAAATCATGAGTGAACTGTAAAGACCCCAGCGGAAATTTACCACGAGCATCAATGGAAGTGAAAATTTAAGTTACTGTGAAAGACTAAAATATCTTAACAGGGTCCCAGATATTTAAGAGCTGATCTTATTCATTTAGAGACTACATCTGGGAATATTTAGGGTTATCAAAAAGTAGTAGCAAAACATCAGACAACCTATGTAGAAGATTCTATAGGAATGAGAAATGTACTAATTGCTTCTCTAAGAGAGGAACTGATGCATGGAAGAGATTACCATTTTACATTAAAGCAAGTACTAGTTTAGATATTTTAAGAACAGTCTGGAACTTATTATGAGAACAACTGTTTTGGTATATTGGCAGGCTAGAAGGGCATTATTGCCCAAACTTGAAATATTTCTGTGTATGCAAAATCTAAAATGGGAGAACAAAGGCCCAGAAATCGGGGAAAGATTTAAATATCACTTTTTTAAACTTAGAAAGATGTTGGGATAAGTGGATATGTGTTAGCATGCATTTTCACTGTTTAAGCAAAGCATTTTTTCCATGTTTAGGATTCTAAAGGCTGTGTTAGTGTACATATGGTCAGTCTGATGCCAACTCAAACTGTAGAGAGGGGGTTTATTTACATTTGACAACACATTAAAATCAGTGGCTTTCCAAGAAGTATTTGAATGTTGCAGCTGTTCAAACCAACAATTTTATATATGTGTGTAGAAACAAGTCTGTTTGGTTATCACAGAAGTGGTGGTCTGTCTGGGGATGGAAAGGCAGCATAGCTCTCAACTATATCTCATTATGAGGAATGTTCTTCAGTTTGTGAGTTTGAATGTTAGCTGTTGCCATGGCATACAATACTGAATCATGTTAAAACAGGAAAACTTAAATAAAATAACTGTTTTCTCAGACTTATGCTATGAGCATCCTAGATGAAATTGTTAGTAAATGTTCGCCTCTTGCTCCATATTGTCACATTATGTTCTATATTTTGGAGATGAGGTGTTGAGAGCTATGGGAGGCAGTCAGTGGAAGAAAGCAAATGGCAGACTTTAAGTCAGTCTGTGTAGGACATATTGTTTAGCCCTAGTATCCTTTTAGTAAGGCTTCTTTGTGGGCATTCCAGTTGCATGTGTCTGGACAGATACAGGCCAAAGGGGGTATTATGCTCAATGACTGGCCTAAGGAGTGTTGAGTAAAGGAGGGCAGTGACATCCTAGATCTAGACATAACCCATTTCTTTAAGCTGTTTAATATAGAAGCACTTTCTTACATAAGTAGACATACTGGTCAAAATTTAGGTCACTGTCCAGATAAGTTCCGAAAACCCAAACAAGTCTATTCTTAAGGTCTTATTATCATAGTTGTTCTCTGAGGTAGATGACTTCCAAAGGATACAATAATGCATTTACTGGCATTTCATTTTGGTCCACGATTGTGGCACCAGTTGTTTGGGGCAAACCGTCCAGTAGGATGGCTGTGTAATTTGGGGTTCAGTGACTGCTCCTAACTTGCAGTCATGTGCAAACTTAGTCATCCAGAGCCCTTTGGTATTGGCTTTTACTTCAGAAAAGTAGATGTTAAACAGGAGAGGCCCCAGCACAGAACCCTGGGGACTCCACCAGTAGCTCATCTCTTTCTGGAGGTAACTTTGTCAATTTTGCTTTCTTGCATCTCATCTGTGAGCCATGTGGCAATCCAGCAGGTGACCAAAGTTTATTTAGCTGTTCTACAATGCCCGAGTGGGGGATTGTGTCAAAAGCTTTAGCTAGGTCGAGGTATGCAATGTGTACCATTTTGCTTTCCTATATTGCATTGGTGACCTTTGCAAAAAAGTACATTAGATTTGGTAAGCATAACCTGCCCTTGACAAATCCAAACTAAAATGGAAACGGTATTCGGAGGGTTGCTGTTTCCTAATAAGGCTTTCCATGGCTTTGCATATTAGGCTGGCCAGACAAAGTAGATTTTGTGTTACTGTCCTTTGGGAAATGCTACAGTACTTAAATTTGGTTTTATACATTGCATATAATTTAACTGACTGTTTTTTAGGACTTTTTTCATAAAACGTGTATTTCCTTAACTTGCAATGTTCTTTAACTAACTGAACTTCACTTGCACACACAAAATTATTTACATAAATTAACTTTGCTGGTTTCACATAAATCATTATTTACTTAAATTACTTAAATTTGCTATGGGTCTTGGGGTGATATCACCTTCACTGAGATTCTTTGCTATGTTATCATAATGCTTATGTCAGGTATGCCATATAAAAGAACTATGACTTCATATGGGCAACCAAACATATCCTCTAGGTATGTCTTGAAACAACTGGTAATGTCTGCTAATATGCTGTGTGCTGGATAGGAGTTATGTACTTCCACTAACACAACCACACCAGGTTCACTGGATCATACGAGAATATCAGGCTAACTGCCATGAATGGTAATTATAAGGCTAGCTAATAAACTGAGATCAGAATCAAACCCAATACTTAGTGTCTGAGGTGAAAACCTTAACCGTTGTGCTCAATTGACCCGCTACCCCCAATGTTTTGCAAATGACTGTATGTTGCTGTGTTTTCACACATGCTGATACAATATCTTAAGGTGATCCTTCAACATCCCCCTTCCCCAGTGTTTTGCTTTCCTGCCTCCCCACCTCACCTGTCGACTTTCCATACTGCACCCCCCCCCCATGTAAAATCCTGGATCTGCTACTGTGCAGTGTTTGGTAAAAGTATGCAAAGAAGTCCAGGTAGCTGCCTCAAGAGTAGTTAGTACCCAAACCCTTAAAAAAGCACCATAAGAAGACACAGCCCTAGTAGAATAAGCCTTTACAGAAGGAGGAAGGCTCTTACCATGAATAACAAAAGGAAATAGCTTTAGAGAGCCAATAAGAAATCATTTGCTTGGATACAGCTAATCTTAGGATGAAAAGAAACAAATGACTGATCAGATTTTCTAATAGACTTGGTCTTATTCATATAAAATCTGAGTTGTCTACGCACATCCAAAGTATGCAGCACCCTCTCACTGGCAGATTGCAGAGAGGGGAAAAAAGTACGCAAATGAACGGGAGAGAAAGCATAAAGAGACATCCCCTTCAAAGAAATAGAGAGGATGCCCACTTTCTACACCAGCGGACCTGGGACTCTGCTACAAAAATGAGGAAGATGTCTGTTCAGAGGGAAGGCAAATGGATCTACTTGAGGAGTACCCACTGGTGGACCAAGTTCAGAAACACATCCCTGTGAAGCATCCATTTGTGTGACTGAATTAAGGGCCTGCTCAGTCTGTCACAATGTTTTGACCTGAGGGAATGTAAACTGTCTGAAGAGTCACCTGATACTGGACAGCAAGATCCCATACCAGGACTGCCAACCAACAAAGAAGATAAGATCTTGCTCCCCCATTTGTTTATATACCACATCACTGTGGTACTGTCTTGTAAATACATTGAGAGGTCCTGGGAGAAAAAAAGAGGATGAAAAGCCTGAATAGCCAGCAGAAAGGCTGTCATCTCTTTGACACTGATGTGTTCCTTCTGTTAAAGTGGAGACCAGAACCCTTGCACCTTAAAGGAGCCAAAAGCTGCTCACCATCTCATGTCTGAAGCACCTGTAAACAGCTCCTGAGAGGGAAGAGGGAGGTGAAAATGCTGGATTTAGAGTTCTTGAGACAAGGTAGAAGAGGAAAGTACAGTTGTGTACACACTTACCATAAATGTAGATGTTCAAGTGTATTCACTGTTGCAGTCATTACATTTGGGTTATCCTGCTGGCAGGTTGCCCTCAGTCAGCCTGAATTCCAAAGTCCTGGGTCCTGCGTCGGTTGCTGTCAGGTCATCAGGGGTATAAAAGATGCAGCCGACGCCATTTTGCTCAGTTTTTCTAACCCCAGATGTCAGGTGCCCCCAAAAGGGTAGGCTAAATTTATGTAAATAAAACATACATGCACCAGAAATAAGCTTTACCTTCATCTATAAGCAATACACCACCTAAGTTGTATAGCGTAGAGAGGTAAAGATAAGTTCCAGCAAAAATAAGGGGGATGGTGGTTGGGTAACCTGGACTGCAACAGTGAATACACTCGAACATCTACATTTATGGCAAGTGTACACAACTGTACTATGCTCTTCGTGTTTCACTGTTGTAGTCATTACATTTGGAAGTCCCAAAGCTATGGTTGGGGGGGGCTGGAGCTAAATAGCATTACGAGCGGCTATGAGGCTCTGCAGAACTGCAGTGGCAAAGCCTGCCCTGGATTTAGAGTAAAGAGGCAGATTGTAATGTTTTGTAAAGGTATGCACTGAACTCCAAGTGGCAGCCACTAAAATGTCTTTGGTTGGTACTCCCCTGAGAAAGGCTGCAGAAGTGGCTGCAGCTCTGGTTGAATGTGGCCTAATGCCTTTAGGCACTGATTTGCCATGCTGTGAGTAGCAGAAACTAATGCAGTGACCTATCCACTTTGAAATAGTCTGCTTGGAGACGGCCTTTCCTTGTGATGCTGTGGCATATGCCACTAGTAATTGTTCTTTCTGAAAACTTTAGTTTTGTCCAAGTAGAATCTAAGTTGTCTGTGTACATCCAAAGAATGCAGAATTTTCTCCCCCTTGTTCTGTGGATTTGATTAAAAGGTTGGTAAATGAATAGTTTGGTTAAGGGCTACACTGGATACCACCTTAGGCATAAATGTAGGGTTTGTTCTCAGAGAGACCCTGTCTGGATAAAAAATGATAAAGGGTTCCACGGCCATGAGAGCATGCAGCTCTGAAACTCATCTTGCAGAAGTTATTGCTAGGAGCAGAGCTGTTTTCCAAGATAAAAACTTTGTATCTGCAGTAGCAGCTGGCGCAAAAGGAGGTAAGGTGAGTTTTTCCAAGACATAATTGAGGTCCCATGCAGGTACTGGGGTTCTCCTTGGAGGCCTTACGTTTTTGGCTCCTCTGAGGTACTGCCTTAATAAAGGATGAGAAAAGAGTGGTGGCTCTGTACTGTAATGAGCTGAAATGGCACAGGCATGGATTTTAATTGATGAGAAAGATAGGCCTTTGTCCAGCATCTCAGTTAAGTATTGCAAAATCTGAGGAATATTTGGGACAGCTATATCAGTTCCTTGACCTTGGTTCCAAGCTCAAAATCTCTTCCATTTCCCAGCATAGGATTTTCTAGTACTAGGCCTTCTGGCTTCTAAAATGACATCCATCACAGCTTTACTAAGAGGTGTGGTTTGTATGGCTACATTATCCGCCATGTTGCCAGGTTTAGGGTCCTGAGTTGGCTGAGCAGAATCTGATTGTTTTGCTGGGACAGCAGATGAGGTATTTGAGGTAAGGTCCAGGCTGGGCATTGGGACAAGTTCCTTAAGATCGGATACCAGTACTGGCGTGGCCAGTCTGGGGCAATCAGAATCATTTTTGGTTTCTCCTGCCTGACCTTTAGGAGTACCTTGGGGAGGAGAGGTAGTGGAGGAAATGCATATACTGATAGGTTTGTCCAGCTGAAAGATGAGTCCACTTTCCAAGCTTGTCTGTGATAAGTCCTTGTGCAGAATCTTTTTAGTTGATTGTTTTGAGGGGAGGCAAATAGATCTATGTCTGGGTGTCCCCATTTCTTTGTTATCATGCTGAAGACTTGTAGATCCAGGTGCCACTCACGGGGATCCATGAGGTTTCTGCTTAGTTTGTCTGCCAGAGTGTTTTCCTTTTCTGGCAGGAATTGTGCCTGCAGATGAACTTGGTAAGTCAATGCTGTGTCCCATAAAGCCATGGCTAGTCTGCACAGGGAATAAGAATGAGTGCCCCCCCCCCCCTGCTTGTTTATGTACCACATGACCGTGGTGTTGTCTGTCTTTATCAGTAGTTGTCCCGGATGAAGTAGGTCCTTGAAGGCTGTCAGGGCATTTTGAACAGCTTGCATCTCTTTTTGATTGATATGTAGATGCTTTTGGTTTCTGGACCAGGTGCCATGAATGCCTCTTCCTGCCATGTGTGCCCCCCAGGCATAATCTGATGCATCCGTCGTTAGGCTCTGCCTGGCTGGGGGTAGTGAGAATGTCTGTCCCTTGTTTTGGTGACAAGCCTTTGCCCACCACCGAAACTTCTGTTGCAAGCAGGGAATTAGAGTAATCATTGTTTCCAGACTGTGGCAATATTGCGTCCAAACACTTTTACGGTACCATTAAATTTTCCTCATATGCAGTCTTGCATATGGAATTAGTAAGATGCAGGATGCCATGAAGTCCAAAGCCTGCAGAATTTTTCTTGCAGATAACTGGGCCTTTGTTGCCATTTCCTTGAAATAGGTAGTCAGTTGCCTTTGTTTGTCTGGAGTGAGATAAGCCATCTGGGTAGTTGTATTTAAGCTTGCACCCAGGAATATTATCTCTTGAAAGGGTACTAGTTTGGATTTCTTTTTGTTGACTGTGTACCCTAGGCATGTTAAAAGTCTTATCACAAACATCAGATGCTGTAGTAGAATGTCCTTGTTCTCTGCTTGTATGAGGCAGTCGTCCAAGTAAGGATATATTCGTATTCCTCTTTGTCTGCAGAATGCAATTACTGGTGCCAGGCACTTTGTGAAGACCCTGGGCGCAGTAGATAAGCCAAAGGGCAGTGCAGAGAATTGATAATGCTTTGAGCCAGCCTTGAATCTGTGGAATCTTCTGCATGTTTGTCTGATTGGGACATGCAGGTATGCCTCTTTTAGGTCTAAAGTCACGAGCCAAGCCTTGCTGCCCAGCATGGACAGAAGCTGCTGTAAGGTCAACATCTTGAATTTTGGTATAGCCAGGAAAGTGTTTAGAATAGATAGGTCCAGTATTGGTCTCCAGTCCATGAGAGCTGCGACTTGTTTTTGAGCCTCTGCCCATTGATTTTTTGGCAAGTCTGGCCAACCGTTTGCCCTTGGTAGGGTATGGAAATGAAACTTGTAGCCTTGAGACACTATGACTAGAACCAATTTGTCCTGGGTTATAATGTGCCAATTTTGAGAAAAAGGTGCTAGTTTTCCCCCTAAGGGTGCTGCCAAAAGATAAGTGCTTGGTGCAGGCAGGGGGAAGTCATTGGGACTGTTTCCTGTATGATTGTGATTTGTCTTCTCCACCTTTGGAGGTAGAGGCACTCCACTGCTTAGACCTGTAGGATCCTTGCGGCTGTGATCTGCCTCTAGGGCATCTGGATCTGCCCCTTTGAGGTCTGTCTGAGACTGGAAAGGACCAATTCTTTGTAGGCCAGTGTCTGCTAAATCTAGGTGGCTTTACATGTAAGAAATCCTTGACTGTTTGTATAGATTTAGCTTTGTCTTCCATTTTCTTTAACACCTCTTCTGTCTTAACACCAAACAAGGTATCATGTTGTAAAGGAGCATCTAATAATTTTGCTTTAACATGGTCAGGCAGATTTTGTTCTTTCAACCAAGCATGCTTCCTAATGACAGAACCCGTAACAGCAGCCCTGCAAGGGGCCTCCAGAGAATCAAAACCACATTGCAAAGTATGCTTTCCAACTTGTTCAGCACCATGCAATAAATCTTGTATTTCTTTGTTTTCTGCACATTCAGAATTTGCCATCATTTTCTGTTTAAGCAGTGTCATGATATATTGCTGATATTTGAGCATATGAAACTGGCAATTTAAGGCCCTTATAGCCAAAGTAGCAGAAGTGTAAATCTTTTTTCCCCATCTATCCAGAGCCCTAGAATCCCTATCAGAGGGGGTAGGGTTTTTGCAGTGGAAGCTTTGACCCCTTTTGGACCCTGAGAAATAGTTTCTGGGTCTGCAGAAGGGTTTTTGAAAAGGAATTTATGAGAGTCAGGGACCCTGTAGTATCTGTCTGGCTTAACAGGAGCTGGAGGTAGAGAGTCAGGGGTCAGACTGGGAACACATCATCTACAATGTCCAACACAGGTGGAACAGGTAGAGGCCTGTGTTGAGGAAGTAAAAGGAAGTCTCTGAGCATTTTCCTTACATTCTGAAAAAACTTGGCTCGCCCAGTGGAAGTGCTCCCTCATGGTATGCAAGGTTTCCCCAAAAGAGTAGTCCTCAGGAGGAGAAGCTGAAGGAATTGATTCTTCAGCATCAGAATCCTCATAGGGGGGAAGAGAATATTCCTGATCAGAAGAGGAATCAGAAGAAATGTTAACCTGATCTGAAGATTCATAGTCTGTCTCTTGCCTAGGCCTCTTAAAAGGAGGGGGATGGGAACCCCTAATCAAGGTAATTAAGTCTTCGGCCATTTTGAGCATCTGTTTTTTGGGCATGGAGGCCTGTCCTTGCAGCTTTGCTTCTTTGTCTTTAAAGGTGTTTTAGTCTTTGAAGTCGGTTTAATATATAATTGTTTAGGTCTGAATACACCCTCAGAAGCCGATGCCTGCTCAGCGGCTCCGGACCCATCTGAGGGAATAATCTCCGAGGCTCCAATACCTTGAGTTTCCTGTGGCCTGGCCGACTCCTTGTAGGAGTCGGTAGCGGCCTGCGACTCTAAAGTAGCGGGCATCAGGGGCTGCGAAAGCGCCTCACTGAGAACCGGCGACTTGCTTAGGAGAAGCTTCGTCGTCGGTTTTGGACCTCGGTTGCCTGTCTTTTTCCTTTTCTTTGCGTTTTTTGTGAACTCCGGCAGTCGGATGGCTATCCGATGACATTGTATAATTAAATCTTCGCCCAAAATAGCTTAATGCAAAATCGTACCGACGCTTAATAGTGCGTTGGTTAAATCTAGCACAAAACCGACAACTAGCAACGTCGTGGTCAGGGTCTAGGCAAGGAATACAGTAAGAATGAAAGTCCTTATGAGGTATTTGCTTCCCACATGAAATACAATTATTAACTTTTTCTGACATTGGTCTGGAGCAAGAAAAAAGTTTCCCCAATGGGGTACTTAGCTTTTAATGAAGACTTCGGATCTGAAACTAGAACACGAAAATCTCAGGAGTCGGACGACCGGCACTTGCAAACTGCTTCTGCTTCGGGCACCGTGCGGCAAGAAAGACTGAATAAAATGGCATCGGCTGCATCTTTTATACCCCTGACGTCAGGGAAGAGGTGACAGCAACCGATGCAGGACCCAAAACTTTGGAATTCGGGCCGACTGAGGGCAACCTGCCAGCAGGATAACCCAAATGTAATGACTGCAACACTGAAACACAAGAACATCTAGAAATAAAAAGGTTATAGTGCCCCTCTACTCATCGCTCATCAAACCCATCATAGAGTACAATGCCCCATTTGGGATGTACCTCACAAGACACTTCCAACAGCATGAAAGACCGCAAAAGCACCTCACCAAGAGGATTACTGGCCTCAAACATATGTCCTATGCAGCCCAACTGAAAAAACTCCGGCTGTACTCAGTGGCATATCGCTTACTCAGAGGTGATCTCTGCCTGACTTACAAAGCCATGTCCAACTCAGAATTGATGGACAAGCTCCACCTAAAGAAATCCAAGTCACTGCAAGCCACGCGCTCTAGTGAGCTAAACCTCGCCACAACAATAAATAGAACATGCTGGAGGGATAGATTCCTGTCACAGAGACTTCCCATGCTTTGGAACAAAATTCCTAACTACATTAGGCAGAGCCCCTCACTAACACTCTTCAAGAGAAGCCTTGACGAGTGGATGGGTAACAGAAAGTACACCCCCCTGGGATCACTTCACTGGCTCTGCTTGACAGAGGCTCAGTTAAGTAATCAATGGGGCGGCGAAAGCCGACACACTGGCTAGGCTTATAAATGCCCTCAGGCAGATAGCCTAGTATCTACCTATGAACATCTACAAATTCTAGATGATGTGAATGTTGAAGCCAAAATGACTTCAGGAACCATTTCAATTTTCTCGTGTGGAGTTTGGCAAGAGGGTACATAGGAAAGGTGGATGGCATAAATCCCAGAGCTCTCAGAAACTACCTGGTTGTAATGGAGGCCAGAGGAGAAGAGTTTAAAAGAAGGAAATGAGAGTTAAGACCTTGGCAGGAGGAAGGGATGACAGCATAAGCACCAACTGAATCCTGCAACCCAGAACAACATGATTCTGAGGAGTCAGAAACAATTTTTTGAAGTTTATTGTAAACCCCAGGCTCTGAAGAAGGGAAATGGCAAAATGAAGATTTTCCAACAGGCTCTCTGGAAAGGATGCCTGAAACAGGAGGTCGTCCACGTAAGGAAATACTTGGATCTCCTGAAGCCTGCAAAAAGTAATCCCAGGAGTGAGGCATTTGGTGAATACCCTTGAGGCAGTAGAAAGGCCAAAGAGCAAAGCAGTGAACTGAAAATGCCAGGAAGCAACAGAAAAACACAAAAACTTCCTGAAACGGGGATGGATCAGAATATGGAGATAAGCATCCTTGAGATTTAGGGACACCATATAAGCCTGAGGAAGCAAAAGGAGAAACAAACTCTGAAGGGACAACATTCGAAAAGTGGGCACCTTCAGAAAAGTGTTTAGATGACAGAAGTCTAGAATTGGTATATATGTACCCTCTTTTCTGGGTACTAGAAACATCCTGTAGTACCCCCCCTTTGGGGCACAGGCACCTCTTGAATAGTACCCTGAGTCAAAAGATCCAGAAGCACCTTTGAAAAAAAAGGGAAGTTGTTCCCGAGGAGACTGAAGAATGCCCATAAAAGGGGAAGAGATTTCTACACCATGCAATACCCCTGGCGAATAATGGAAAGAACCCAGGAATCTTGAGTAATCTGTAGTCAAACAGGAAGAAAGAAAGGTGAAGAGAAAGAGGAACGTGGCTGGGAAGAAATGTATACTCAGACAGCACCTGGTTTAACTGAAAAGGAAGACTTTTGAGACCCTGAAATCTGAGTAGCCTTAGCAGGAGGAGCCCGCTTGCCACCCTTTTTGCCCTTAGAAGGAGGGTGAGATTGCTTGCAAACAAAGGCTGGTTTATTGGGGTAGTTTCTCTGAAATTTAGGAACAGGAGAAACAAACATCTGAGTTCCTGTAAAGCCTTCCCCTTATCCTAAAGGGACTTAAACAAATCAGTAGCAACTTCCCCCAAAAAGTGTTTATCATCAAGAGGAGCATCCATCAACTTTGCCTTGATATCATCAAGCAATGGTTGAAGATGAAGTCAAGAATACCTCCTCATCACTTATCCAAAAGCAGCAGCCCTAGAAGTAGCATCTGCTGCATCACAACTACACTTGATGGAATGGCGAACCACTGGTGAGGAAGTCCCTAACAGGGAAAGAGCAGACATTTTACATTCAAGAGTCTGTAAGATCAGAAATAACCTGACAAGCCTCAGACAGGACAGCCAACACATATGTGGACATACGAACAGCCCTAAAAGCCAAGGTAGCTAAGCTGTAAACCTTCTTACCTAGCCTTTCCATGGTTCTGGTGTCTTTATCAGAAGGCAGTAACTTGACAGAATGAAGCAATTGAGAGGGCTTGTCAGAGGCTACAGACACCACTGAGAGTTCAGCAGCAGGACAGTTGTACAAAAAGTTACAGTCCTCAGGCAACCTATAAAACCTATCAGGTTTCTTGGGACCAGGGGGCAGAGACTCAGGAGCTTCACAGGCACTGGAAAACACATCCAACAAAGCAGCCAAAACAGGAGGAATAGCAGAAGGCTAAGGAGATTCCATCTGCAGCAGTTCATAGTACTTCTTACGGATCTCAGGGACCTGAGAAAAATCTCACTTAAAAAACTCCATCATCCTGGAGACTATGTCCTCAAAAGATATCTCTTCAAAGGGAGTGTCAGGACTGGTAGACTCCTCTTCCTCTGACCCATAATCCAAAGGAGAAGGAATTTGAAAAGAAAAAGCAAGGGATTCCTCATCAGAATTCAAGTCCTCCTCAGAGGGATCCTGTTCCCTCGGCCTTTTATGTTTAGTACAGGACCGAGGGGGGAAGCCTGGAACAAAAACACCCTGAGGAGGTTTCAATGTCATCAAAGCATTAAAAACAAACTCTGAGTGAAGGCCTGCTACTCTCTATGTGGATCCTTAGGGGCAGGAGAAACATGTTTAATATTTTGTTTTTCTTTAATGGGATGTCTGCCTTATAAACCTTGACAGGTTCTGACCCAGGATGGCAGTCAATAGTAGCAAGTAGGTACTTCTTCTCTGCCTAAAATCTGAGAAAATACCCTAGGCCTCCTTGTAAATAATCAACTGTGATTCCCCCTGAATGTCTGAAATGGACATCTGCAAAGCCTCATCGCACGTGCTTAAAGCCAGACCGCCGCTGGCCTCCAACCCAGTCGCAGCAAAGGAATCTGAAAACAAAGCCAGGAGAAACTCCAGGCATTCACTCACATAGGGAGAAACATCCAGCGGAGGCTGTACACTGTGAGATTCTGACCTATGATTCTTAGCCATCTTCTTCTCTGATGGCTGTTCCTCAGGGCTGGAAGTTCCCTTCATAGTATCTTTAGTGAGAAGTTTAAGTCACGGATTCTCCAGGTACAGTGCCAAGGAAGAAAGCCTACTACGCAGAGTATTTGGTACAAAAGCCTGATAGATGGAACAGGATCTATTGTCATGCGAGGCACCAAAGCAAAACAAACACTTTTTGTGCTGGTCTTTATGGGGAATCCATCTCCCACACTGGTATTTACCCTTCTTGGATGACATGAAACTCCACAAACAACCCAAAGACAAGTAAAAAAGAAACCCCAATGGGTCACTTATCTGCAATGGCTCAGAAACCAGCAACACAACATAAGCATTCAGACTAGCGATCAAGAGATGGCGTTCGGCCTGGCAACAAAGAAGTCCCGAGGATGGTATGTCTGAATGTCACCTTAATGCCCTGTGCTATGTGAGGAGCAAAAGTGTGACATACAGCATACCTTAAAGCAACCTAAGGCTTTGGTATACTGGCTGGACATTGGGTTATCTTAGGCAAGGAATCCCAAATGTAAAGAATACTGAACAGTGATATGGAAAGACATCAGTGGTGATAATCCATGTGATAGGAATACTGCAACAGTGACTTCAGTCAGGACATTCATCTTGCATAATTTACTAGGTAGGTCCGCAACATGTGCACTCAGTGAAAAGTGATAATGGTTAAAGACAAACCGTATTCCAACTGTAGGAAGAGAAGCCCTTTGCCTGGTGCACATCATGTGAAAATCTTCTAGAGTAATGACATGGTGGAATCCAGATTATGCCAGGTAGTCTTCATAACAACCCAAAAGGCATCGGTGAGAATATAACTCACAGTGAAGACATCGCAGCATCCAACAAGTTCAGAAACAGTACTGGTATACACTTTAGGATGCTCCCTGGTGAAGTGCCTAAATGGGAAAGGCTCTTCTACCCGATACATACATTCTAGAAGAAAAAAGATGGCCAGGGTGTCCAAATAATTTTTGCTGGTCAGTTACACTAACTCTAATCACTCTCCAGATTTTAAAGAAGAAAAGATGATATCAAATCTTTTCTGAAATGTAAAATATTAACCTCTGCTGGGAACATCCCGAAAAGTACTGAGGATGCCTTGAACAGATACACAGTGCTTTACAGCAGGTGAAAAGGTTTGCTTCATCTGCTGTAGAGCATGGCCTTTGGTCCTGTCAAAAGTGCTCACACATCCTGCATAAAAAATGGCAGACAGAGTAAAAGTTGAGCTGTAGTACAGCCACAAAACAGTAAGAAACATGGGAGCAAGCTAGCAACAGAAGGACTCTGTAGGTTTTGGGGGATACTGAGTTACAGAGATTTGTACAATGCCTAAAGTATGGGAATCTTAGATCGGGTAGGCCAGGACTAAGGACAATGGTGACTAAAATTCTGATAAGGAGACTGCAGGTAGCTTGACAGCATACAAAGTCTATACAAGAGCCTTTTCAGACCAAATAACTCGCCTTACAACCAGAGCTGGTGATCAGTTTCCAATCAACTAACTTATTCAGTAATTAAAGCTGGTGAAGAGTCTCAAGATAGCAAACTACAAATGCAAAAATTCAAAGGTTGTCACTCGAGAAAAACTAAAGGAACACTCACTCACATGTCTGCATACAACAGGAGCTTCCAAGTTTGTCAACCAATCAGGAATAATAATAGCAATTATAATACTAATTAATAATAAATACAACTTACACTTTTCAGATGAAAACATCTTGTCTAATGAAGAATGATAGCAGGGAAAATTCTGTTACATCCACATTAAAAAAGGCACTGTCAGGGCTTTCTAGTACTATTAACTCATGACCAAACAACAGCAGACACAAACAAATTTTGAATCCATGATGGCTAACAGCCAAAGCATTTAATTTCTAGAAAAATCTTTAAGAAATAGAAAATATCACATTCCTGACTCCTCCATCAATTCCACTGCCCCTGCCAAACTAGCATTCTTGTGATCCCTTCTAACCTACTGCCCATTTTTCTTGTTGTTCTACAATGGGGAAGAGACGACAGTGTAGATTGCAATCCCTTTACAAAATACATCTTTTTTTTTTAGTATACTTTATTTTCCATAATCCTAACTAACCCAAGGTTTCCAAACTCGAACACACTACCACTGTTACCATGTGCTGTCATTCAGTTAGAAATCCCATATCCTCCTCTGGGGCAGGCAAGGAGGTCAGTGGCTGCAAACTCCTCACTCTCTTGCACCTGAACCACTATTCAGACCAGGACTGCTAAAGTAGAAGGTGCTCTTGCTCCAAGGATCTAGTGCAAAACTGAACCCTTCTGAACAAATTATACAGTTTCTTTGTTATGGCCTGGAAAAAGTATACTGATGCTTCTAGCACAAAATGGTGGAAACCAGCTCATTTATGGTGTAAGACTTTAGTTCTGACAGCACTGCCCAGGGTTCTTCAAAAATTACTAAGAAATAGTTGCTGTGCTTTAGTCAACTTGGTGCACTAGTCATTTAAGTGTTAACTGCTGTAAAAGCCTCATCATAGTTTCATAGCTGTATACTAGGCTAACACCCACTAGGACCCTTATAAGCCTAGCAATGAAACCCAAATATGACCCACAAATTTATTGATAAAGGGGGGTGATTTTATTGACTGCTTCTATCTGTTGGAGACATAGGTACTAGGGGTGAATTACCAATTACCCATCCATTGGTCCAAGTTGTACTCAAACAGAGATAGGAAGGAACTCTGCTTCAACTGGATGGACAGCCTGTTCCAGAAAATGGGAATTCTCTGACTCAAACATCTCTCTTTCTAATCAACATGTTCTATTTTTGTCACAAGCAAAATCTGTCTTTTAAGTTAGTAATTCTGATATTGTTTGTTTTGCAGATGTGCAAAAGGTTAATCACAACAGGGTCCAGGGATACCTTATATACCAAGCAAAGATCACCTCTCAGAAGTGATTAGCACCTCCATAGTGATGAAGTGTTTTGAAAGGCTGGTCAAGGAAGCCATAACATCTGGGCTGCCTGCTGATCTTGACCCTCTGCAGTTTGCTTAACGAGCAAATCACTCTACGGCAGATGCCGTCTCTCAAGCACTCCATCTATCACTGGAACACCTTGAGAATAAAAACACCTATGCGAGGGTACTATTCTTTGACTTCAGCTCTGCTTTTAACATGGTCATCCCTCTTCATCAGGTAATGAAGCTACTCCAACTAGGTGTCAACACTCCACTTTGTAACTGGATTCTTGACTTTCTCACAGACAGATCTCAGAAAGTGTGCGCAGAAAATAACACCTCAGATAGCATCACTCTTAGTGCTCTTCACCCTGTTAACACATGATTGTACAGCCAGGTACGATACAAACCACATCATCAAGTTTGCTGATGACACAATGGTGGTGGGCATCATCAGTAATGATGATGAAACAGCGTGTAGAGATGAGGTGGAACAACTGATTAACTGGTGTGGAAATAACAACTTAGCACTAAATGTGAACAAGATAAAAGAGATAATTGTGGACTATAGGAAAAATTGCAAAAAACATTCTCCCCTCACCATCAATGGGGAAACAATGGAAAGAGTGAGAAGCACAAAGTTTCTGGGAGTGCACATCGATGAGGACTTACCTTGGAACACAAATACAAATGCCATAGTCAAGGAAGCACCCCAGAGATTGCACTTTTTAAGAAGGCTGAGGACAGCGAATCTCCCATCGACAGTTCTCGCTACCTTCTACAGAGGTACTATAGAAAGCATCCTAATGAACAACCTCGTAGTACAGTATGGAAGCCATTCTACTTCTGAGTGCAAATCCCTCCAGAGAGTGGTGAAGACAGCAGAGAGGATCATTAAGACCACCTATCCACAACTTGTACTTATCCAGATGCCTCAGCAGGGCCAGAGGAATAATTAAAGACTGTACTAACCCTACTTACAGACTGTTCCTGCATCTATCATCCAGGAAAGCACTTCTGAAGCATATGTTGCAGAACTACAAGATTCAGGAACAGCTTCTTCCCTAATGTCATCAGGCTGCTAAACTGTAGTAACCACTACACTCCACGATGTCCACCTGGGTCAGACGAAACTGTCTCAAATTGTGCATTAACCTGGTTACCAGTCTCATCTAATATGTAGTGCAATATTCACCACGACTGTAACTTATAGGCCATCTAGGGCAGTAGCAATGCAGTAAAATATCTCATTTTTCCGTGCAATACATGTTGCGAATCATAAAATAACCATAATGCAATACTCAATGTTCACAGTGCAATACTCAAATGTCTCTTTCTGTGCAAGGATCAATGCAATGTCTTAACCAAGTACCTGTGCAATACTATAGTCTCATGCAATTAAGTGTTCACTTTGAAAAGTGTCAAAATGTGTTTTTAATTACGTGCAACATTAGTCTGTCTACCTGCATGTCCGTGAAGTAATACCTAGGTGTTATATATGTAAATGTCAGTGAAAATAGTCTACATGTTGTCTGCACATTGAGTTCGGACAGATGGAATTTCGTTCAGTTTTTGCACTTGTGTGATTTCTGAATAACAATAAAGTTTACTTTGACTTGACTTTTGAGAAGTCTGTATGATGCCGAGTAAAGATATAGGGCTTGGAGGTGATCAGCGCAGGAGTTGTATTTACTCCCTATATTCTTTTGGCAAGGAACCTTTTTGGACATTATTTTTGCTGCATGTGTCTGATGAGATACATACCGAAGGCGGCATTATAATCTATGATGTGTATGATGAGGGCCGAGTACAGTGGTATGATGACCTCTCTGAACCTAGACACCATGACCTTGCTTATAAACTGAGAAACATAAAAGAATTTTTGGTTTATCTCCATAATGTTGATGGCCACAACAGCAAATCCACTCCCATGAACTCTGAACTGCGTCTTCACAAAACCTTGGAACACCGATATTTCGAACCACAAAACCTCGCCCCTTTTTTGACCCATGTTAGCACTTGTTTGTAGGTATGGTGCAGTCGGAAATGTTGATTTTTGATGGTTTGTCAGCTTTCTGAGGTTTTGGCAGTACAGGTTTCGTGGAAATGGTTTGGCATTGTGTACGTTCGCCACTATGACCGTCGACATTATGGAGGTACACTGAATTTTCTTACTATTAGAAAATGTTGGTCAAAGGGTAGGTTACTATCTACACGAGTCCCTGACTAATGAATAAAGTTTTAGCGGTGTTTTATTGATGATATCGTTACCTGTGGTGGTCAGCTTCCCAAACAGTACTATAATGCTTTTGTTGGTATTGAGTTTCAAGTCATGGCTTTGGTACCAAGCATTTGTCTGTGTCAGACCTTCCTGAAGGGTGTTATCACCTTGGGGGGATTCAATGACTGCTTCCAGTTTGCAATCATCTGCAAACTCAGTTAGCCAAAAGCCTTTGACAATGGCTTTGCATCCGAGTAGTAGATGCCAAAAAGTGGGCCTTGCATAGAGCCCTGGGGGACTCCACTGGTAACAGGCATCTTTGTTAAGGTGGCCTCAATGATTCTAACCTCCTGGATCCTATCAGTGAGTCAGCTAGCTATCCAGAGTGTTATAAAGGAATTTACACTTAATTCCATACGTTTGTTGGGAATGCCCGGGGGGGGGGGTTGTATCAAATGCTTTAGCCAGATCTAGATAGGTAGTGAGCACTCCCCCCAAAATCCACTGCCTTAGTGGCCTTTTGAAAGAGGTCCACCACATTCAGTAAGCATGACCTTCCTTTGACAAAGACAAACTGAGATGGATCAAGTGTCTGAAGGTCTCCTAGCTCCTTGTTGATAATTTCCATGATAATTATTTCCATGGTTTTGCAAATAAGACTAGTCCGACTAATGCACCTGTAGTTTCTAGGATCTGTTGAAGGTTCTCCTTTATGAAGGGGGATGACCGTTGCAGTTCTATTCAAATGGCACTAAGCTATAGTTAAATAATCATTGCAGGAATCCTGATAAGTCATATTTTAGACTGTTCAGGAGGCATCCTGGAATGTTATCAGGGCCCACTGAGACCGTGTTCTTGGCTTTAGCGAGTGCAACCAGTACATGCTCCCTAATTATAGTTGAAAGGGGGTTATGTTTGAGGGTATTTTTGTGGGATGGTTGAGGATGGTGCAATTGTGGTAAAGCTGGAACTGAATTTGTCCACCAACAGGTTCATTACAAATCCAGGCTCAGTGAATGTAGCACCATTAGCCATCAGTTCAGCACTCTACTGTGTGTTGCCCTTGAGGTTTTTGAAGAAGGCTATATGGTGATCTTTCATTTTGGGATTCTAACTTAACCTCAAAGTTGGCTTTGATTGACCTAATTAGCGCTCTTAGTTGCCTATTTAGTGTTATGAGACAGCTTTTATCTTTATGGGAATTACCATTTCTGAAGCTTGCCATAATGTTTCCTTTTGTTCCATAGTCTGTTTAATGTGGGATACCACAAGGATGGTTTGTTTCTGGGTCTTGTCGTGGGCTTACCTAAAGTTATACAGAGTTTCTGACAGGAATTCAGTATAGGCTGCTGTGTTCTCAGGGTTTTGAGTGGCACTGAATTTTGACAAATTATCATTTAATAAAAGGTAATTTGCACTGGAATAGTTCATAACTGTTACTGGTTTTAATAGGATTACAGAGTTAGACATCACTTCAAAGCACACAGGTTTATGTTCGGACCTTGTCAGGGAGGACAAGACATGAGTAGGGGGTGATTTTGCAGCGTTCTCCCATACTTGTGAGCACAAGATCCAGTATGTTGGAGCCTCTAGTGGGAGCATTCACTATTTGGTCAAGGGTGTTTGTATTTATGAAGTCCAGGAATCTCTGTCTCTGTGTATTTGAGGCTGTACAGGATTCCAGTCTACAGAGGGGTAATTAAAATCTCCCATGAGAAGGGTGTTAGGTTGGATTGTATATGCCTCCATTAGGTCCAAGTATGCATTATGAGCTTCTTGGGACATGGAGGGGATGTATAGCTGGCTAGGATATGGTATGGGATTTTGTCTACGATGACCTTCACATGGAGGAACTCCAAGTCATCCTGTTTGACCATCCTAGAGGTACTGTATGCTTGTTACTAATGTATTTTTTGACACCACCACCTTTAACCCTTGTCTGTACAGCTTCTGGTCTAAACGTGTGGAAGGCACTGAAACCTTGCACTGCTGGGGTATTCTCTGCCCCTTTAAACCATATGCCATTTTTGCACCATCAAAAGTGCATGCTCTACTTTCTGAAAGAGGTACATCCTGTACATGTTATTCTGCCATAGTCAACATGTGATTCATATAGAAGTATACTTCTAAACTGAAAAGCAACCTTAAACAATTGCATAACTGTGCATGATCAGTTACCCTAACAGCCTACTTCTGCCCTCTCTGTTTCATTCACTGTTACCTCTTACTATGCAGAGCACGCAGTTAAAGAAAGCATACATAAAATTTTGAAATATTTTTACACATTTCTGTCAGACAGGGAGGATATCCACCTACCCCAACAGCATTATGGGCTTGGCTAGCAATAGGTGGCAGAAAGAAAAACAGAACAAGAAGGAATGAAGAACTCAATGAGAGTGCTCCTCCTTTAAGGAAAGGCTGGGATTATGTCTGTGTTAAGTCTGGCCTGTATAAGAGACCAGTCCTAACCAATGGACTCTATAGTTGTCTTAAGTAGGACTCAATGAATGGGGTGCTTTATGAAGTTTCCATCACAATCTGCCAACTCTTTGATTACTAGACTCAAATAAGACAGCTGCTAGAAGGAGTGTTCTGGGTTGTGAACATGGTTCAAGGGGAATAAAAGGGTCAATAGTGGAATGGAAGGGGAAGTTAAAATACGCAAAAAGTACTACACAAAAAAGAGGAAGAATTAAAACACAAACATTTTCTTTGTTTTCTTACACCATAATTATTGATTTCAAACAGAACTCACCATGTTTGAATGAGCCCTCCTGGGCATCTTCTCACTGGTGTAGAGATACAGGAACTTGTTGATTTGAGAAGATGCCAGGCGGTCTCTAATTTCAAGCTCTTGAACAATAAAGACCTGTCTCGCAACTGGCTGTTCCACTACTTCAGGTCCTGAATTCTCTGCCAGCTCCTTCTCCACAACTGCATTGGATGTCGGATAGGCCTCATGCTGAAAGCTAACCTGGAACAAAATAAAGTAGTAAGTATACTAAGTGAGCTAAGCAAACAAAAAAGAAGGTCAATTACACTCTAAAGATACTAGAAGTACTGGACAAAAAAATTATACAACCTGGCCTTTAATTGCACTTAACTTTTTTTTGACAGCCACTAAAGTTTATAACTTGATTCATTTGCAGCCTTAACTTTCCAATGATATAGGAGTGAGTTAAAAATTCAAGTGGTGCTTTCATATTCTAAGAGCAATTTCTGACTAGCAAATTTCCTTGAGATACATATCTACACTCTTAATAATGCACATCATCCTACATGTGGTCAGGGTTGGGTCCCATTCCAGTATCAAACCTCATTGAAGACAGTCAAATGAAATCTTAACGACAACTGCTTTTACTGCAACAGCAACAAGAGAAAGTACAAAATGGGGTACTAACTTAAGTTTAAGATTCACAAAACTGTAGCTAAGCATGAGCTGCCCATCCAGGCAAGAATACTTTAAAAAGAGTCCCAAATAAAAGTTATGACGGCCTGGTTCCATAAAGCACTGGGATAAAACCCCAACTGTGAACTAGATGGTCTAGGTTGATGCAGCAGCCAAAGACTAGACAAGCAGATGAGAAGAAGCTGGGAATGAGTGGCTGATGTTGGCTTGCCCATCATGGAAGGAGGGGTGGTCTGACTACTGGAAAAGAATGTGTAACACAAGGAGACGTCCAGTATGTAAATTTGTGATTGGGGTCATATGATGGGTTCACTAAGCTGGTGGAAATAGCCTCTACTGCATATGCACAAAAGCACATGCAAGCAGCTGGGAAGTATTCTGAGACCCACGCTGATGCACGTACAGATACTAGAGACATACAGGAAAAACACCCCTTAGCTTTGTGTCATGAATGATATGAATTTGTAGGTAGGATGCTGCATGTAAATCTGCTATCTGGGAATCAGTCAGGCTTCCATAGTGATCCATCTTGAAGTACTCAGATAGCACTGGTTACAAAGGGGAGGGGTTGAGGTAAGCCACACCCTCAGGCCACCAGAATGCAGCAGTACTGCTCCCTCCTGGTAAAAGAGAAAATCTAAAGCAGACCATGGCGTTAACCACTTTTGTGTGTCATGTTTGCCTATACTATAGCTCCCTCCCAATCAATTTTTGCTTTGTCCAGGGGAAGGACTCCCAGTGGATGGAGAATTAATGGGTTCAATCAAGGGGCCCCAAACAGAAAGCAGATGAAATGGTTGAAGGCTCTTAGGAGAGCAGCTGATGGTTAAGCAGGCATGCAAGCAAAAAACATATTAAAAAAACAAATAAATCAACATTACTATCGAAATTAGACAGACATGTTCTTACTGCATTACTTAATCTATGTAAGGCCCTACATAAAACATTATTTTTTTTCTAGAACACCCTAATTTAAGGAATGTCTGCACACCCATGATGACATATGCTGTGGTATAACAAACCAGCTACATGAGGGTGCATGTCTCCTAAGTCATTAGTGAGGACTGCCCTGGAAATAACAATGAAGATCAAACACATTACCAAACAAGTAATATGCAAGTACAGCATAAAACAGTCTAACTTGCAGGAAACCTCAACAGCCACTACACATACAGGTTGTGAAAGGCCTTCTCTTCCCTACTTTCTGTTTACACACACACACACACACACACACACACACACACACACACGATATTAATGGACTGGTTAAGGGGCAACTCTGGAACCACTTGTGAAAGAAAACATTTGTTCCTTTGATGGCACAGTATCCTTGTAAAAAAGATATGGTGCATTAGAAATAAAGATCTGAAACTCTGGTATCCTATAGAGAGAGAATAGCTACAAGGAAGAACATCTTCCAAGAAAATATGATCAACTCTGTTGAGCAACTTGTCTTAGCCAGGAAGTTTAAATGTCAAAGAAGAAAGGGATGACAGAGGTGCAGCGCACCTTTAAGAAATTAACTACCTGATTCAAAACCAGCTTTCCACAAGGTTTTGATGTCTGGAGAAGAAAAATGCACACACCCTGACCATGCAATGATGGAGGCTTGAGTCATATAGGTATCTAAGGTAGGTCAAGATCGTCTGCAAACTTAGAATCTAGAACAGAAACTGCTGTTAAAAAAAGAATAATTAAAAGGGCATATAAAATACTGCACATTACAACAATCAATCAGAGGGGGTCAGAAAAGATTAGGAAAAGCGACTAGAAAAGCAATTTACAATGAAACCATGGAAGGACTTGTGTATAGCTCCCATGTATGCAAGTCCATGAGGTTTAAGATTTTTGCACAAGTCTCTTTATACCCCAAACAGTCTTCAATTAACTTTTCTTCAGGTAGATTGCAAATATTGGAGGTGTGATTGATTAGGGGAGGGGAGGTAACAGGGAACACTTGGAAGTGTAATGAGTTGGCAAGGTTTAAAAATTCCCTACAGAGCACTCTGTCAGAAGTATATTACTTAAACAAATGGCTGTAACTAAGGAAAAGATTCACTGAGATGGGACACAGGATTCAAATTGCCTAGATATAGTAAGGCCTTGATAAGTTTAATTCTACCGGTTGCCAAAAATGTAATTAGTAAAAAATGGAAATCAAAGTCTAAGCCAACTGTATTTGAAGTAGTGAATATTATAAAGGATAGAACTGGAAGAGGGATCTTTAAGAAAGGGAAGGAGCAAACTACATAGAAATAAATGGAAATTGTGCGAACAACACATGCAGAATACTGTTCAGGAGGAGGAGTGAGGTTTAAGGGAAGGCAGGAATTAAGCAAATTATATAATGTTTGACTGATGACAGTTATAAAGAAAAGTTATGTGGTGTATAATGTATATAAAAAGAAAAAATGTTGATGTGGTTTGTATTAATTTCTGTTAGTGTATGTTTGCCTGTCTGTCCCATATAATTGCTTCCTGGAGATGAACCATATGCACTGGAAATTGCAATGGGGTAGCAACAGAAAAAAAAGGCCTTCCAACAATTTGATTGTGACTTTCCACACTTACGGAGCTAGGATCAAGCATCAATGCTGTCAGCTCATGGTTTATTAATCTTCATCAACATCAACCCCTTTTTTAACCCCATTTTCTACACGGGGTTGGGGTGTCATGTCAACTGTTACCACCTCTCCTGATTCACTGCCACTCTCCTGCCTGCAATGACAGTCATGCCTGACTTTTGCTGGTCTTCTTTCACGCAATCTATCCATCATTTGATGGATGTCATTTTTTCCTCTTGCCTTCTTCCTGTCTCTCGCAAATTTTCTTTGCCAAATCATCTTCTGCTTTCCTGCACATGTGCTCAGACCACCTTAATCTGTTCTATTTGGCCTTTTCTGCAACTGGAGCTACCTAGGTTCTGCTCTGATGTCATCATTCTTTGTCTGTCCCAGAGTGTGCATCCTACCACCCATATCAGGCACTTCACCTCCATCACCTCTAGTTTCCTCAACTGCTCTGACTTCACTGCTGAGGTTTCTGCACCATACATTGGTCACACCACTGTTTTGCACACCGTACTTTTCAACTTCTTTGGAATTCTTCTATCACACACTACAACTGACATTCTGTGTCAGCTGACTACATGTTTTCTGATTCTTTGACCTTGTCATTCAGTCTGTCCTCCTCCTCTACCACCCCCTCCCAGACACTTGAAGCTATTAATCTGTTCCATTTTCCCCTCTACCACAATTTTCAGCTTCTTCTAATTTCTCCGATTTGCTGCCATTTACAACTACCATTTCTGTATTCAGTTTCATCCAATTTGCCTTCAGTTTTGAATTCCATTCCCATATCATTTGCTAAAGTTCCTGTTCAGAGTCTGCTTGTAATGCCACATCATCTACAAACAGCAGCTTTACTGACATGTCCCCTCCCACCCATTTGCTAATGCAGTCCATCACCAGTATTAAGAGTACAGGTCTTAAAGCTGAAGATGAACACCCACCCCCACCGGGAACCCTTTTGAGAGTCCAAACACTATTTGCACTTGTGTTATTGGGTCCATGTGCATAGCCAATAATTCTACCAATGTTTCTAGTACTTTGAACCATTGCAGGACTGCCCGCATCTGTTTTCTCCAAATCTATGAATGCTCAGTTGAATTCCTTCCTCATCTCTAGCTTCTTCTCTGCTACCTGTCTCACTGCAAACATCGGGTTGGTTGTACATCACCCTGATCTGAATCTGAACTCCTCATCTCCCTTCTTACTTTCTACTACTTTGTGTATTTGTTTTATCAATCACCCTCTTCAGCACTTTCATGCAATCCGACAAGAGTTTGATTCTATCATCTCATTCAAGTCTAAACACATTTTTTGTTTTCTTCCAGTTAGTTCCTTATGGCGTCCATATATTTTTGGGGTTTGTGTTCCTTAATAAAGCGAGTCACCAACTGATAAGAGGCGGTATTATAAAGTGCACAGTGTAATTAACAAAACAAGCCTAAGACTGTTAATCTCAAATGTTTTGTAGTAGAGAAATTAACCACTGATTTTGCCTTATTATTCATATTTGCATTCATATTTTCATAACTGAGAGACCTCTGTGTTACTGAGGGGCATACAGTGAAATGCCCTGGTTTGAGAAAAAAAAGTATGTTGTCGATAATGTGAAATTACAATACACTATACTGGAGATATTGGTTATTTGCTAGTAATTATGAAAATATGAAAGATTTCCATATTAACTTAGCATTTTTAAAACTTAGTGACCTACACACTATTACATGACATCAGATGAAGCCTTACATGACACTGAAGAAAGCTAACACTCATATTTGGGTATTCATGGTTATTTGCATTATTATACAAATAATCATAATTCTTCATATTTCTGTAAATATCTTAAGCATGCACACAGAAAAAGGAATGTTTTAATGTTACGCGAGATCTTATGTCTGGCTAACCAAAGGAAACTGACAAAATACATCTACATTGTAAAGTTTTCAAGTTATGACAACTTGCTTGAGAAACTTGAGAGAAAAAATATCATTCTGGGTTTGTATGCATAATAATGCATTATAGCACTAACATAAAGACTGTGCTTGTACTGACTATTATTAATAAAACATTTATGCTTGTACTATTGTAATACCTTTTATTGCACTTAAACTATTCACATTTCTTTGTATTATATTTATTAATTTGATTTCCCTGAAAATCCTTTGGAATGCAACAATGTGTGTAGGCTGCTAGAGGTGTGACATTCCACATCACATAAGTGCTAATGAACTATGCTGCCCACAGTTGTGAATATCCTCTTTGTTCTTGTACACCAATAATAAAATGCTTACTCTCCAGTCATCTGGGATATGTCTTTCTCTCCATACCACAATGAATACCCTCAGGAGCCATTTCTCCCCTAACTCACTCAACACACTGATCAAATAAGATATGACCTTATCTTAGCCTGTTGCCTTCCCCTGACTTCATTTTCCTTCATGCTGTTTTTACTTCTGGGCTTTTCTTCTTCTAGTATCGTAGGCTGTTTATGGGTGGCAATACAGCTTTGGTGTGGTTTCTTCATTCAGAAGATGCTGGAAGTACTCCTTTCATCTGCCTTTGATGTCTTGTGGACTGGTGAGCAGCTTGATACTAGCATCCCTTATGAATGATATCGGATGGCTCTCTATCTTTCTCTATTTGCCTTGCAACCAGGTATAGTTTCTTTGTGTCACTTGCTGAATCACTTTCCAAAAGCTGGTACAGTGCCTCTGATGCCTTGTCCTTTGCCACTGCAACTTCTCTCTTAGCCACTTAGTTAGCCAACCGATATTCCTTCTTAATTTATTTCTTCACTGACTTGACTACTCCCACTGGATAGAAATGTTCCTTTTCAGTGGCAACCTGCAAGCACCGTCTAGTTAACTGATTTGCTGAGTCACACAGTAGAGAAATGAAAGCTGAGTGAATCAAAACCAGGGTTGCAGAAAGCAGTTTGTTAACAGCTCATAACTTTAATTCCCTGCTTTAACTACTAGATATGAGGACCCAACTCTACAGCAGGTTTCCACACTTCTTGAACCATGTGGAAGTCACGTCAGCCAGCAGATAAAGTGCCTGTCTTCATAAACTGCAATGGATTTAGCAGCCAAAAAGGTCGACTCTCCAAACTGTCGATAGGACTGGCCATCACTCAAGAACCTAGCAGCAACAAACCAGCACCATATGAGGTCTGCTCCCCTACTGGATGGGGTTCTCATTCTCAAGTCTGTATCTTCAGTATACAAATGACAATGAAGACTGACAGTCAAGCACAGAAGGTGCATCTGAGTCCATGCTTGGATTTCATGTTGCATCCTCACCAAGAAAGCTAAGCCCAGGAACTCCCAAGGGCATCTGCAAGGGCAAGCATGACCAAGACTAATGCAGATACAAATAAAAGTAATAACTTTTACTGAGGAGGAGTTCTAGAGAACTGCAAACAACTTACAGGCACCCAAAGGAAATGCACCCAAGACAGGACCCACCATCAAGGATGTTTTCAGGGAGTTCCTGGATATAGTCGCCAGTAGTCAATTTCTAATAAGGGAACAGACAGACCTTTCACTTGCAAAGCTTCGGCCACCATGATCAATGAGCCTGGGAAAGAGTCTAAGTGTTGAATAAACCAGAACAGCAACATGTTGGACTGGAAGTGATGCTCAACCACAGTGAATCACAGCAGTGTCCTGTTTGGACTCTAAATTCTAATGTGCATAAAACATGCACCCATGTCCATCTGCACCATCCAGGTGCCTAGCAACAACAGAAGCATGACTGTCAGCATGATAACAATCTGAAACTGGATAAAATGGATGCGCTGGTTGAAGTCAATGAGATCCGGAAAGGGACAGTAATCACTTACTCCCTTCAGGACCAGGAAGAGGTAACAGTAAAACCCCCTACTGTGCATTCAAAAATGGGACAGTCTCTAGAGTCCTTTAAACAGTGGAATATGCATATCTTACATGTTCTGTTCATAAAGAAATATCTCCCAGTGGAGCTCCACTGGGGACAGACAATGAACCCCAAAATGTGTCTTAGCTTGTCCACATCAAGAATTGACTGACCTTTGAGACTGTTTACCAAAACAAAGCAAACTCAAGACAGCCACTGCCTCCATGGTCAGAACAGGAACTTCCAGAAATGAGTTACAACTACAGTGAAGTGCCTGACAGGCTGACATACAGGAGGGGTCAAAACAGTATGACATTTAACAACCTTCCTTGGGTAGCGAGGGTATGTCTTTTTTTATGGTAAGCCAGACAAAGAAGAGCAAACATAGGAAAATGAGGAGGAGGATGATAGAGGCTTTCTACTGAGATGAGAAATCTGCTTCCTCTTCAGGTGATCACTGACCAAGTCATGATCAGGTTGACTGAACAGCACCTCCTCCATCAACTGGGCACCCAGGAGCTTATTCTTCAGCTACTCCATCAAGAAAGACAACTCTAGTTTCTCCGTCAGAGGAGCACACCAGAACTTGTGTTCCTAGCTAAAGCATCAGCACAACCAAAACTACAGTGAGGAAGCAAAATAACTCTTGGAAAAAGCCAATGACAGAGGCTGACAAAGATCCTTCTGAAGTCCAGACTCTGGAAGACCTCAGGCTTATTCAGTGCCATCCTAACAACATAGACTTGAAGTGGAGACAATTGACAAAGTGCTAAGCAATCTGAGACCCAACATGGCAAAAGAGTATATTCATTTGTAAAACATATCCAAAGCCCCACATTCCTTGCCAGGTGACAAAATGTCAAAATACCTGGTGTAAGGGACCCATATTGAACTGAAAAGATCATAAAGGAGTTGGCACTAGACTGCTGAATGAGCTTTTCAACTCATTCAAGTGGAGTTATGCTAAGGCCATCCACCTTTCTATGGGCTGAAATATAAATGCCAGTATATCTCTAAGCCTGTTCTAACGCCATCCTTAATGACTTACTCCAGAGCAGGGATAATGCAGGGTTTCACAGGTTTCTTCCTAACAGACTCTGTCAGATATATCTGGTTCAAGTGAGGAAAGGATGAAGGCCCAATAAATCCTCTCTTGGAGCTCATTCTGTAGTGACATTTGTGAGTGGGAGTGACCTCATCACGGTCTGTCTTGACTACAATGGCCTTAGGATCCCTGACTTATTCTAAGAAGTGGAATGCAATGAAGTATGCAAGGAAGTACTGTGCCCCCTCTGCCAAATACTTACTGGAGTAAACTCCCACAAACTTCTGTGAGAAGATGAACATGTGACTGATCACAGCCAGGTGTCGGAGACTGGGAAATGTCTCAATCTGGTCTGCACTGGTAAAAAGCCTGAATTCCCTAAGTTTGCAATGCCAGAGCTGCAACTCAAGCTCCCAAAAGACAAACATCTGACTGATGTCTACACCCAGACACACAAGCCCTAGCACAGGATGACTTGAACCATCCTAAGCTGAAATTAAGTCCAAGGAACAGTCTCCGTGGTCTTGTGTATCACTAGTCCACAACCCAGTAATTCATAGGACCTTTCTCAAGGAGTAAGACTCTCTGGTCTTGAATTCTAGAAAATGAACTAGAGACAGGATGGCACAAACCCCCCTGGATGTGCTTCCACCATGAACTGGAACCCCAGAACTTTTTCATCCTACAGACAGGCAGAGGGGAAGTGAGGGCTCAGGACCTCACTAACTTGAGGGTGAGTTCACCACCTGCACAGACTTTGGGGGTGGGGGGTTTTGAATTTGGAATGCTGTACTTACCTCTTTGATGGCCAAAAGAGTCCTTCCTTGTGTTTGTCAGGAGGACCCTCTCCATGCACACACCTCTCAAAGTCTTTCAAATTTTTAGATGCAAGCTAGGCCACCACCTTCTCCAATCTTCAACTTCTCAAGAGTGGATTATATATCTGGCACCTATGCCAGGTGTTGATATTCCCTCTTAAAACAAAGAGGCAGTGCTGGTGTGCAACCTGCCTAGTAACTTGACAGCCATAGAGACATTAAATATACTACTGTTTAGACAAGTAAATGCAAGGCATTGTTGACAACAGGAAGGATCAAGGTTCAAACAGTACAAACGGCCAAAATAAACCAGTGCCATGAGCTGCAGAGACATGTCCTAAAAGTAGAACCTTAAAGAAACACCACCAAAATTTGACTGGCAGAAAAAAGTATACCCATCTGGAGCCATCAAGGAGGGTTGGGTTTCAACCAATGTCTACAATATTAAACATGATCAGAACAAATATGGTTCTGCACTTCTAATGACAATTTAGGACAGAACTAGAATGGGATTCAATTTATTCAGCTTAGACACCTAAGTTTAATGTCCATCTCTGATGGCACAGGAAAAAGTTGCATGATCCCTCAGAATATTTAATTCGAAGTTTTTTTCCCATTAACAGGTTAATTTAGTGACTAGCTCAGAAATAAATATGTATACAAACCTGTAGTGCTGGGGAACATTTTGAACACTATACATGCTCTGTACTGAAAAAAAATGTTAAATACATAAAAGGTGTGTTCTGAAGAATGAGGCAGTCCCATCAGCCATGACAATGGTGGTGCTATGACAAAACAGCCTAAGAAGCACTGCAGAAGAGAAAGACAGCTTTAAAAGGAAGAAAGTTCTGAACTCTCCTGCAATAAAAATTAAGAAAACACGAGAACCCACGTCTCATGAACTTGACTATATTCTTAATGCCTTCAAGCTGTAAGACAGAGATGAACATGACACCCACATCCACATACTGGAAAGGTAAAGAATAAAGCCTACAGTAATCATACCAGGTCCAATACTACTGCAAATTATGGTGCTGTCATTGAAGGTGCTATTGTGATCCTAGCAACCAAATAAATTGATAATATGTTGCTCATAAGTTAGCTGAGAAGAATACTTGCTAGCAATTTTCAACAGAGAATAAGTCAGTTATTGAAGACGTGTACCTCAATGAAGATGTCTATTTCACTTTGGAACCTGTAAGATTTTGTTTCTTATTACTGGTAAAGGCTATGAAGCTTTTCTGGGGCAATAAAAGTGTGGAGCAACATTACATCTAGTATGCCAATGTTAGGGGTGAAAGCCTGGCTCTGTGGTTTATTGGAATAAGCCTCAGTCATCACCCAAATGACAGTCTGATCAGCGGTAGTTATCCTAGGTGAAGGAAGAGGTATCTTGCACTTGTCCAATTGTCACCATGCAAGCGGAGGCTTTCACAGCACTGAAACAGCCAGAACTAGAGTTGGGGTCCTGGGAATCACAAGCTGGTGATGTCAGCCCTTACTAGTAAGAGTGTGTGTGTGTATTGAAATAAACACATGAAAGGGAACAATCAGGATGCCCCATAGTGAAACGTGTCCTCATGTCTTCCCACAGAAGGGGTTAGGGTCCTTAGAGAAATGCCTTCACTGCACTGAAGCCAGCACAAAACGTCCTCATGGCTGCCCAGATGACAGTCCCTTTAGTCAGATATCACATCCATGCTGGAAAGCATGGGATAACAAATGAGCTCAAGCAGGAGAGGGGAATCCTGATGGTCAGCAACCATCAAAGTAACTAGGCATATAAAATTATTAGGAAAGAGGAACTGCTGGTTCCAAAAAAGGAACTCTTTGGAAATAGTCTGCATAAGTAAGACTGACTCAGACAAGGTCTACAAATGCTGCAAGCTATACTGTTTAGAACAAAAATGCAACAAAGGGGTTACACAGTAGTGGCAGATTTAAAAAGAAATGATAAAATGACAAAAATCATGGGTGTGTGCAAGTAAAGACATATGCAAATTTTTGTTTACTCTGAGTATAACGCAAAAAAAATCTTTAAAATGAAAAGAAAACCAAGGCAACTGCAACTTTTTTCTGATAGTAAATACAGCCCAAAGGCTACAAAATCCATATTTAGCAAAAGAAACACTGAGAACTTTGCATATTTAGAGAGAGACGTCATAAAACACTTCATGTGCTGCTATATTTACATAGTGGTGGAGTCACTTGGCCACTGTGCTACAGGTGGATTGGAGAAGTTTATTAAGCATCAACATTCTGGAGTAGTGTACCATACAATGATCTTTGTTTACTCTTACTCTGAAAGACTTAGTCCAAGACTTCTGATATGGCATTCAACATTAAATATCCAGAGTTTTCTTCTCCCTCAGAAATTATGGGAGAAGCAGGTGTTGGAGAATGCCAGACAGTTAAATATTTAATTAGAGGTACATAGGGAAGTTAAAGAAGTGAAGGTAAAAATGAGCATGGAGACTGATGAAGAAAGACAATCTGCATCGCAGGAACAAGCTTGAGAAAGAGCTGACAAAAAGGGAGAAATGGCAGAGAGACTCCAGTGAACAGTTGCAGGGCAAGGCCAGACAGTATCTATGACTACAATTTTACTGGTGTAGGTTGAAGTGGCTTTACATGATCACTCATCGGCAATACAACTGCTGGCAATGAGAATGTGGAGATTAAGTCATGAATGGAGGTGGACAAAGCACATCTAGGCTGTGCTAAAGCTCAATGAACCAATATACAGGATCACATTCCAAGGGAGGATGAAAGATTTGTAAGTATCTCAAAGATGGCTAAGGGTGGAGACTGTCAGAAATTTACACCAGATGCTAGCTAGGTGGATGGGGTCCCTTGGCAACCATCTGGTGGAGCTAAGGCAAGGCTCCATCCCATAATTCTGCACGTTCAAACTTTTTTACTTAAGGAGTGGATCTTTGGCAAGTTAGGGAGACCAAAATAGTCACTGGTAGTTAATAACTCAAGGATGTTCTTGGAGCAAGACTCCTCGTTAGAAACAAGATGATGGAAGGCCACCTTCATACCATTAACAAGACAATATGGTCAGAGGGGACTGCAATAAAAGATGATCTACACTGCCCAGATCAGAATTGTTTTTCCTGGGACTGCAAGATCTATTAGTGATCCAGAAAAAATTGCTGCAAAAGTCTACCAACCTTCTGCAAGAAGGCACTAATTCTGTGAGGTCAGGGACAGTGAGCAGTCACAGACTGAACAACATAAAAAGGTGGTGGTGAGAGAAAGACAGGAAGAGTCCTTTCCATTATTCAGGAGGAGGAACGTCTTTAAAGAAAAAATGGATTGCATAAAAGAAGCTTTAGGAAGGCGAGAAACTGTGTATGCTGAATAAGTGCTTCCCTTTCTCTACGGCTTGACTGAGGGAGGGTGTCTCCAATTAAACAGAAGATGGTGCTGTGGAAGTGAGATCCAGTGATTTGACTGAAGCAAACTGAACTGCTCTTGTACACAGTTTGCAATACTTGGCATGTGGGGCTCTAAGCTGTGAACTTTGAAAATTATTATGGGAGTTTTACAAGAAAGATTTATTAGTTACTAATTCATTAGTCCCTTTATGGATGGAGCAGTGGTGCAGTGGTAGCGTTGTCGCCTCACAGCAAGAGGTTCTCCAGTTCGATTCTCATCTGGAGTGCCTTCTGTGCAGATTTTGCATGTCCTCCCTACGTTCATGTGGGTTTTCTACGGGTACTCCGGTTTCCTCCCACTTTTACAAGACATGCATCTGGAGTGTTTCTCCCCGGGCCTCCGCTGAAAATTGGCTTCATTCCAAGTCAGACTTTCCCAGTAAACAAATGTTAAATTAAATAAATAAACAATTTACTTTTGACTAGTGGGGAACACAGAAGTGACAATGGGCTGGTGTTGATTGGTGCAAACAAGGGATGATGACTTCTTCTCAAACGAGCACTGCATGGAGGAGTTAGGGAACTGATAGACTTCAGGGGAATGTCACACTACGGCACGGAACTCATAGCGAGTGAGACAGTAAAAGTATCTATACTTGGATGAGTTGGTGATATTTAATGAACAAGAGGTGGTTCCAGTTAATGGGACATGACGCATAAACTGTACAAGGGTTACTGTGGTGATTTCTAAACCAAAAAAGAAGTTCTTACTGACCAATGAACAGCATTAATTCCCTTAGTAATGCATGCACTTGTCAAATTTTTAAAAGTGAAAGAGCTAAGAACAATCTGTATGCCACTCTCAAACATATGGGCTATTTCAGCATGCCAATAAAATCTTATATTATATAAATATAATATAATATATTATTTATTTATTATTTATTTATTTATTCCAGTTTGATGACCGGGGAAGTCCACTGGGCTCAGAGAGCCCGTTTTCAGTGAAGGCCCGGGGAGAAAAGCTCCAACAATACATAGTTACATGAATAATTACTAAGAAACTTTGCATAACTGACAAACAGGTAGCATTCATAAAGAAACAAACAATTACAATTTTGTTTAGGTGTAAAAAACAGGCAAATGACCTTGAGGCTAGAATTTACAGTATAGTTATATATACATAATACAAATGAGCAAGATTAGCTAGGTGAGAGGTTAACCAGGAGTAAAAGTGGAGTAGACCTTGAGAGGTATAGGGTGAAGATTATAGTTGCAATTCCTGTTTGAGTAAAGGTGAGAATGAAGAAGAGTTTTAAAGTTTCCGAGGTTATCGCAGGTCCTTAGAGTGGAGGGAAGAGCATTCCATTTTTTGGCTAAGGTGAAGGAAAGCAGAAGTTGACCAGCTGGGCGCTTGGGTTTGTGGATGGTGATTAGGTTTTGGTGGGTAGATCTAAGTGTTCTACGGGGAGTATATGGTTGTAGGATATTGGATAGTGCAGAGCACTTGGTAGGGTGGAATAGTAGTCTATAGGCAGTCGTGATTTGGAGAAAGTCAAGTTGGTTATGGAGTTCAAGCCAGTTTAATGAGTGAAGGGAGGAACAGTGATGACAGGAAGATTTGGCTTTGGTAGCAAATCTGGAGATTTTATTGTAACATATTTCTAGTTTGGAGGATAAATTAGTAAGTAGAGGGGCACCATACAGTAGAGAGGGAAGGAGATAAGAAGTGGCGAGAGTTAGTCTGGTGGCAGGAGAGAGGAAGTGGTTGTTTCTATAAAGTAGGCCGAGTTTTATGTGGGTTTTCTTTATGTTTAGCTGGACATGAGTATTAAATTTTAGGTGTTCATCAATAGTTACACCAAGAAGTTTGGCGGAGGGAACGACCTCTAAAACGGAGTTGTTATGGCTGATTATTTGGAATGAGTTTTTATCAGTAGGGGAGGACTTAGAAGGAGAGAATAGAAGGATTTTAGTTTTGTTATCATTTAATGAGAGGTGATTTTGGAGCATCTAGTTTTCGGTAGTAGAGAAGACTGTTTGTGTCAGTAGTTGGAGATCTGTTAAGTTGGAGGTGCCGCAGATCAAAGTAGAATCGTCAGCATATTGAACAATTTTAGTATTAGGTATGGCCTTGTAAAAGTCGTTAATAAAGATGTTGAATAGAATTGGGCAAAGTATGGATCCTTGGGGTACTCCAGTGGGGGTAGGATGGAAGGTGGAGGTGCCCTGGCCCCATTTGACAGCCTGGGACCTGTCGGAAAGATAGCTGGAAAATCAGGAGAGAGTTTTGTGGGAGAGACTGAGATTAGACAGATGATTTAGAAGGTGGGTGTGGGAGATAGTATCAAAAGCTTTAGATAAGTCCAACAGAACTGAGGATACTAAATTACCGGAGTCACGGGCTAAATTGACAGTATGTATGAAGGAAAGAAGGGCGTTGTTGGTACTATGTCCTGGGCGGAAGCCGTGTTGGGTAGGATAGAGTAGCTGGTGTTTAGTAAGGAATGGCAAGAGCTGAAGGTGGATGCATTTTTCAAGGAGTTTAGAGAGAGGGAAAGGATGGCTATGGGGCAGAAATTAGATACGTTACAGTTTTTGCCACCCTTGTGAAGTGGAAAAATATATGCAGAGTGCCATAGTTTGGGTACATAGGATTCAAGTAGGGATCTATTGATCAGGATGCTAATAGAGATAGCAATACCATCGGAGGCTATTTTGAAGAAGGAGGAGGGAATGTTGTCGGGGGCATTGGAGCAAGGCTTAAGTTTAGAGAGTAGTTTCTTTATTTGGTAGGTGGAGATTGGTTTGAGTTCGAAAGTAGGGGGGAGAGTATGTTTGGTTGGTGCGGGGTTGAGGGTTGTTGTTGGTAAAGGTCTTGGTTAGCTCAGCAATAGAATGGCTACAGAGCTAGATGGAAGAATTTATACCTTCTCTTTGCTGTAAGGGAAGTACCCCAAACATCAACTGGATTAATAACATCTGAACTGCTATATGACAGACATTCCTGAGGCTTGTCAGACATAGCAAAAGAAAGGAGGGAGAAGGAAAAAAAACTTTCAAAGTATGAGGCAGCACTTTACAGGCCTGATGGACATGTTAACAGACATAATGCCTATAGGAAAATAAAATATGCACAGTGCACAGAAGACCTGAAAAATCAGTTAGTTAAATATTGCAGGAATTATATTACATTAACTCATTACAGCAGCATGACGCCTCCAGGTGTTTCTGCAGTTACATTCTACTTACATCTCAAAGGAAGAACATAATAATGTGGATGGAGAAAGAATGCATATACCGCAACAGTGATCTATTCAAACATTTACTGTTATGGTAAGTTCTAACACAACTGTACTATGAAAAACACAAACGGAAGGAAGAAGGTCCACAAAAAGCCACCAACCAAGCACAAAGTACTTTATTTATCGCTTTCGTCCAGGGTACAGAACTTCATCAGAATAACACATCATTACCCACACTGCTTTTTTATACCTCCTAGAACTAATGAAAATTAAATACCAGGAAGTTCTTAAAGCTCCATTACAACATAAATACATTTGCCCAGCCCAGGCATATTTACAAAAAATGACATTAAAAACCAATATAACATATAATGTTAAAAAGTCTACTTCCATGCATATAAATAGACATAAAATCTCATTAATACAAAATATATAAAAACATGTATTAATATGTGTGTGTGTGTGTGTGTGTGTGTGTGTGCGTGTATATATGTCTATCTAGGGTCTATATTAGATCACTGAACGCTTAAAAAAGCGAATGGTAATTAATCGACCCTATGTAAGCGAAAGTTTAAAATTGCAAACTGTCAGAACAGCAATTTTTTCCCTAGGGAAAAAAACACTGTTCCCAAAAAAAAAAAAAAAAAACACTTGAAACATTACATTAAGTGCGGGGCTGTGCCCCCCACACACCCCTACTTAAATATACCAACTCCGAGACTGCACTACAGTGCCGAAAATGGCAAAGTAATGAAGCGGCCAAGCAAATTCTTTCCCAGGGAAAGAATTTGCTTAAAAGCCGCTTCGATATTTTGCCGTTTCAGGCATTTGAGTTCTCTTCGGTCTTGTAATAGGGAACCGATTATCTATCAATATATATATATATATATATATATATATATATATATATATATACACACACACACAGATGGTGATTCAGCAGTTCCTCCTGAATGTGCAAACATTAAGTACTAAACTAGCCCTCAGTTTTAAAAACAGACAAATGGACACATTCGCATTAAGCCCAGGAAATGTTGTAGCATTGGTTCGTAACTGCCATTGCAACTCCCTAAGTTTCAAATATTCTTCTGTCAACCCCCTCTCGGACCTTATTCAATACGGTCAATCACTACAAACTTAAAAAAGTGGTCACTATTAGTTAAAATATGTGCATCTAAGGCATTCTTTTGTTACTAGAATGCAGAAGGATAGACAGAAGAATATTTGGAACTTAGGGGGTTACAATGGCAGTTATGGACCAATGAAAAAAACAAATAAAGTACTAATAAAATAAGTAACAAAGGGCCACAGCTTCAAAGGCAAACCAAAACTTTAATATGTGAGCGCTTTCGTTCACTCAAATCAAATGAACTTCAAATTCAAACAGTAAAACCTCTCCTTATATAACCATGAAATCACATAACCAATAACATGTATTGAATCACAAGTTTAAAACTGGTTGTTAAAAGGCATATACATATTTACAAAAATATTTTCATATACTTTAAACGAATTTTTAAGCACAAAGTGGAGTATTATTAATATACAAAAACAATCAAAAAGGTGCATAGATAAGCCAAAGGGCAATGCAGAGAACTGAAAATGTTGATAGCCTGCTCTGAAGAGCAGGATGTTTTTGAAAGACTCCCTGATGGGGATGTGGAGGTAGGCATCGTTTAGGTCTAGTGTCACAAGCCAGGCATTTTTGTTAGCATAGGAGCTGCTGCAAAGTTAGCATTCTGAATTTGGGAACTACCAAGGAGGTGTTCATTTTGGATAAATCCAGGATGGGGCACCAAGTGCTCTCTTTTCTGGGAACAAGGAATAGTCTGGAGTAAAAACCTTTTCCTTTTTGATTTGGATGGACAGGTTCTACTGCTCCCTGGGATATTACAGTTTGGACCTGTTTCAATGCCTCTGCCCACAGGTTTGGGTACCCTCTTGGAATTGGGAGTTCGCTAAAAGAGAATTTGTATCCCTGATAAATGATTATTAAGACCCAATGATCCTTGGCTATAGAAACCCAATTGTCTGAAGAGGGTGAGCCTTCTTTAATTTTTGATGAGTGAAGGGAGGGCAGATGGGGGAGGGACAGTCATTGTGAGTGCTTGCTATAAAAGCATGGCTTAGCACTCCCTCCCTTAGAGACAGAAGTGGTACATTGTTTGCTTCTTTGCTGGCCCTGGGATAGGGCCTGGTTGGCCTGTCCCTGCGGGGCTTACCTTGGTCTTGTCTGCTTTGTACAGGGAAGGCCCAGTGCTTAGAGGGAAAGTTCCTGCTGAATCTGGGAAGGTTGAACTTGAAAGAAATCTTTTACTGTTTGCATAAATTCTGCTTAGTCTTCCATCTTTTTAAGCACCACTTCTGCTTTTTCCCCAAATAGGTGCTCCTTGCCTAGCTGTGCATCAATAAGTTTAGACATGACATGATCAGGAAGAGGTTGTTCCTTCAGCCATGCATGTCTCCTAATAACAGATACTGTCACTGCTGCCCTGCTAGAGGCTTCTAGGGCGTCATATCCACATTGTAATGAGTGCTTGGTCTCTTGACAAGCAAAATGTAGTAATTCTGCCAGCTCCTTTGAGTTGGCACAGTCAGGAGAGAAAGCAATCTTCTATTTTAATTGTTCCAAAGTGTGTTGTTGAAATTTTAATATATGGAACTGACAATTGAGTGCTCTGATAGCTAAGGTTGCTGAGGTGTATACTTTCTTACCCATCAGTCCAGAGTTCTGGAGTCTGTCAGATGGGAGAGGATTCTTGGCAGAACTAGTCTTAGCTCCTTTGGGTCCCTGTGTAATGACCTCAGGGTCTGCAGCAGGATTCTTATACAGGTATTTGTGAGAATCCGGTACTCTATGATAACTGTCAGGTTTACTTGGAGTAGGACGCAGGGCATCAGGGGCTAAGCTGGATTCATGGAAAACATCATCCACCACTAACAAAATAGGTGGGATGGCCAGGGGTCTGTACTGGGGCAGGTCCAGAAACTCTCCAAGCCTTTTCTTAGACTGTGGGAAGCCTTGAGATTCCCACTGGAAATGTTCCATGAGGGAATGAAGAGTTTCCCCAAATGAGAGGTCCTCTGGAGGGGAGGCAGAAGGGATGGACTCCTCTACATCTGAATCCTCATAAACAGTTAAGGGATGTTGTTCCTCTTCAAAAGCAGAATAATCAGATTCCTCAGACTCTTGGTCTGTCATAATTTCTGGAGAAGGGTGCCTTTTCCTTTTAGGAGTGGGAGTCTGAGTACCTCGGATAAGGGAAATGAGATCCTCCGCCATTTTAAGCATTTGAGCATGGGGTGGGGGAGCAGTAGCAAGATGGTGGCTAGAAGCAGATTTCCTAGGAGTGGCCTGGCTTCTAGGCCTGAGAGAATCCGTCGGTCTCTGAGAAGCGGTAGTCAGATGCGAAAATGTTGTTTTTTGTCTAGATTCAGTACTGTGAAAGACCTCCTCGGAAGCCGGTGCCTGGGTCATGGCTCTGGACCCAACCGAGGCAGAGACAGCCAAAGGCTTGGACAATGAAGTAGATTTCTGCGGCATACCAGACTCTGAAAGGTTCTCGGCAGAGGTCTACGTAGATAGCGAGTCGGGCATCAGAGGCTGTGAAAGCATCTCACTGAATTTGGGAGAATTGATGACTTGCTTAGCGGTAGAGTCATCTACCCTTGTGTGGCCTGTCTCTATCTTTACCTCTACTTTTTTTCGAAATATCCACAGATTGTTGGCTGACAGACGCCATTTCGGAATTCAAAGATGAAACACAAAAATAACTGTCTACAAAAAGAGCTCTACGGTGAATGGTTCTCGCATTAAAGAGGGCACAGAACTGGCAACGAGGGACGTCGTGGTCTGGGCCTAAACAAGTGATGCAGTAAGAATAAAAGTCTTGGTGTGGGATCTGCTTTCCACAAACAAGACAATTGTTAACTTTTTTTCGAACATCGGTTAGAGCAAGAAAAAACGGTCCCCAATAGGGTACTTAGCTTTAGACATTTTCTGCTGAAATTCAACTTCTGGTAGCGACCGACCGGCAGTTGTGTGAACTGCTTCTACTATGGGCTCCATGGCAAGAAAGCCCGATTTAATGTCGTCAGCTGCCTTACTTTATAGCACTGACGACCTGATGGCAGCCGGCGCACAAATACATTGACTCTGGTATTTGGGCCAACCGAGGGCTACCACAGCAGGGATAACCCACAGGTGATGACTGCAACAGTGAAACACGAGGAACATCTAAAGTAGCTGAAGTATAAACTTACTTTCCATACCTGTCCATTGCCCTACTGTCCTTATTGTTAAATAAGGAATTGGTGCATGGAAAAAGTTTGTTTTGTCAGAGTCAGTAGGAATGACTGCAGGGTCAGATTTAGAATTTTTGTAAAGGTACTTGTGCCTGTCAATTACTGTATAATACTGGTCAGACTTTTTTTTAGTGCAGGTTTTTGAGACATTCATAGAAGCTAAAAAAAAAGGGAGTCTGCCAAGGCTTCTAATACAGGAGGGAGTGCAGAAGACTTTGAAGCACCCATCTGTAATAAATTATAGTATCTCTGTCGAAATTCAGAGATCTGTTTTCCCCTCTGTAAAATGTAAAATGCTGTATCATCTTTTGGATTGTGCTCTTGCTTCCCAGACTGGTACCAAGAAAGTTCTGAAGATATTCGCTCTTATACATTCCTTAATTAACAGTTTGTAGTCCTTGTGCCTAGGCCTAAGTTTGTTGCACAGCACATCAAAGAGGCGTTCTTAAACTTTAGCATACTGGCTGGAAGTATGATATTCTATGCAGGATACATTCCATCTGTCTGTATTACAACAGTGACCTAATAATAATAGTGATACTGTTAGGGAAAGGAAAAGAGATTTTGCTAAGGTAATGTGCAGGGTTGGGGTTAGGGGCATCACACCAACCCTAAACCTATGTTACCTGTTGCTGCCCCCTAACCCCAACCATACACATTACCTTACCAAAAAAATTCCCCTAACAGTACCAGTACTGAAGACACAGACACACTACACATACAACACCAACGCTATTTCTTATTCTAGCCCTGACTGTTAACCATAACACACACAAAACCCCTACCTACCCCACTGATAAAGCTGAAGCTTTTGACATATCTGAAAGCTTCAGCATTACAAGAAAACTTAACTCACCTGCTCACAACCACAGCACACACCAAATGAGCATTTAATCGTTCTAGACACATTTCTTGAAGTCTTCCATGACTACTTTTGAAAAACAAACAGAGCAGTAAACTGTCAATGAAAATCATATTTGACAATGTTTATTGCAACCACATACACAAACAGATGTAAACAAGTGCAGCATTTAGTACTGCATCTTTTTAAATTTCCAGTAACAGGCAGGGTTCACACTTTCAAGTGAAATATACAACTCAGGAAGATATCTGTATTTGTGCACAGTTCACATGCACAAGTGTGCTTGTCTGTCCACATTTGTCTGTGCATATTCATGAGTGCACACACCAACAATCCCTATATTTGGGCAGCTTGCATTTTCAGAGGATATACAATTTCTTTAAGTCTTGAAACAGCAATTTAGACATGGAATACTTAACACTGTTCTAATGGATGTTATCCTTTTTTTAATCATAGCCCCTGTTTATTTTGCTATGTCTAAGACACTTAGGTCTCTACAGGTAATTACTGTTATTTTGAATGTAATTATCTTCTGTGTAGCATGACTTGAGTAACAAAAGGTCAGGAGTCCATCACTTTTAATCAACCATGAACTTCATCAGAATGACCATTATAAACTCAGGTGTTGTTTAAATACCATGTCAAATAAAAAACATGTGACTTTTTCACCCAATGCTGAGTGTCAACCACAATCAATATAAAGTTTCTTTGTTATTGAAAATGTTTACATTAAACATTTTTTAGCAGAATACTTATCAAAATAATGTTTTACTATCCACAAATATACAATTTTAAACATTATAATCTTTGTGCTTGTAAAAAGCACTTGATGTTAATGACATCATTTAGCCCAGGAGGCTCGTCTGCATTCAGCAGAATCTGCCACAAAGCTTCTTTACACTCCAGTTTGACTTTAAAATTCCCAGAGAACTGTGCATCGTTAACTTTTTCAAGAACTGAAAACCTAAACTTTTTGAAATTCACACATAATGCAGCATGCCTGGCGAGGGCATTAGATGTGTCCTTCTTTTTAATAGCTAAATTGTGTTCATAAATACGCCTGTTTAGGGTCCTAATAGTTTTACCTATGTAAAAATGTCCACATGTATCACATAAATAAACCAATGTAAACCACATTCTGCGTTTTACAGGTATAATAACCTTTACTACAGAAGGTTTTATTCATGTTTCAAAAATATAGTGTTACTTCCAAAAAATGTACCTACACTGCTTACAATGATTACATGGAAATGTACCATAATTAGACCCTTCAAAACTAGTTTCTTTACCACTTTCTACCAAACTCTTGATGTTAACTGTTTTCTTGTAAGTGAATAATGGAGTCTTCCCTATAATAGAACTCAAGTCATTGTTACCCAAAACAACTTTCCAGTTGTTGAGTAAAATGTTCTTTATTGAAGACATCTCATTAGAAATAGGAATGGGAAAAGCTAACTTGTACTCACTGACAATTTTAAAACCACTGTCCTCAAATGTACTGTGTGCCACAATAGCCTGGTGTAAAATAGGACGTGCCTTGTCAGTTCTTAAAGCAACAACTTCTCTCTGAATATCTTCTAGCCAGCTACTACCATAACCTCTTTCCATAAAAAAATTATTTAGTAGCTACTACCATAACCTCTTTCCATAAAAAAAATATTTAGTTTCTCAACCTCTGTTGAAAACACATCATCTCTACTAGTCAATCTACTTAGTCTAATGAGTTGTCCCTTAACTACTCCACGTTTCATGAAATCAGGGTGTAAACTATCATGATGTAAATACTGATTCACGAATGTAGGCTTCCTGAAGATGTCACTTTCAAACCTGGATTTATTATCACTTAAACTTAAGTGAATATCTAAAAAATTAATGTCCTCTCCAAAGTGGCCAATAGTGAACTTCAGAAAGTCTGTGGAATTGTTTAAATGATCCACAAACTTCTGAAAAGAATTAAAGTCTCCATTCCACAAAAAAATTAAATCATCAATGTATCTCTTGTAAAAAAGAATATTCGTTGCTGACAAATGTGGATATAAAAACTTAATTTCCCACATGGCCATCACTATATTAGCAAAACTAGGGGCAAATTTACATCATGATAGTTTACACTCTGATTTCATGAAACGTGGAGTAGTTAAGGGACAACTCATTAGACTAAGTAGATTGACTAGTAGAGATGATGTGTTTTCAACAGAGATGGAAAGAGGTTATGGTAGTAGCTGGCTAGAAGATATTCAGAGAGAAGTTGTTGCTTTAAGAACTGACAAGGCGTACATTTGAGGACAGTGGATTTCTAATGAGATGTCTTCAATAAAGAACATTTTACTCAACAACTGGAAAGTTGTTTTGGGTAACAATGACTTGAGTTCTATTATAGGGAAGACTCCATTATTCACTTACAAGAAAACAGTTAAACATCAAGAGTTTGGTAGAAAGTGGTAAAGAAACTAGTTTTGAAGGGTCTAATTATGGTACATTTCCATGTAATCATTGTGAAACACATGAATAAAACATTCTGTAGCAAAGAAAAGTAAAACGCAGAATGTGGTTTACATTGGTTTATGTGATACATGTGGACATTTAATTTCAAAAGTTTAGGTTTTCAGTTCTTGAAAAAAAGTCAAACTGGAGTGTAATTAACATCAAGTGCTTTTACAAGCACAAAGACTATAATGTTTAAAATTGTATATTTGTGGATAGTAAAACATTATTTTGACAAGTATTCTGCTAAAAAATGTTTAATGTAAACATTTTCAATAACAAAGAAACTTTATATTGATTGTGGTTGACACTCAGCAATTTGACATGGTATTTAAACAACACCTGAGTTTATAATGGTCATTCTGATGAAGTTCATGGTTGATTAAAGTTACTGAAGTCATTCTTCAATTTGGTTTTTTTCAAAAGTTTTATCTTCTGTGTAGATTACACTTTGTTTTGGGGTGCATACAAAGTCCAAACTAAGGATTTATCAGACTGCAACAGACAAACAGCATTAAATGTAAAATGGATTAATTTTTAAATCTGGAATACCCAACTCCCATTCTCCCAAACCAAATGGGTCAGCTGGGTTAGGACAGACAAGCTATCAGGCAAGGTCATGGGGGAAGCAAAAATAAGTATGGGAGGGCTACTTTCCTTGTATCAGAGCTTTTGTTTTGAGACTTAATTTGTCTTTATAGGATTGGAGACATGGAACAATTTGTAAGCGAGGAATGTTTCTAGTTATGTAGTTCTAGCCATCCTATGTTTTTCAGGGTTATGCAAAAACAAGTTCTACTAGACTAGTTTGAGGCAAACTTGGTAATATTATTATACTACAGTACTGTGATGTTCTAATTTACCAAATGTAGTCTTTGAAATATCAAGATGAGGGATTTGAAATATCAAGATGAGGGATTTAAAAAGTAGCATAAAAGGTCAATCTGAACAGCAGGTGGAGGAGATTACAAGAGGTAATATTTTACTCCATAAAGCATTCTTGGTTTTTGGTTTATCTTATGTACTAGATAATCAACGGGATAGTCAATTTTAGATGTTTGTCTCTAATAAGCAAATAAAACATTTCTACCAGACAATTGTTGTTTATCTTTTCGGCTTTTCCCGGTTAGGGGTCGCCACAGTGGAACTCCGGTCCACTAATGATTGGCAATAGATTTTTATGGTGCCGAGTTGCCAGCCTGACGCCCAACCTTCAGCAAAGGCACGCCCATTCATGCATGTCTTTCGGAGGCCACTCGACCGCGGGGAGAACATGCAGACTCCACACAGAAAGCACTCCAGCCGAGAATCGAACAGGAGAACCTCTTGCTGTGAGGCAACAATGCTACCGCTGTACCACCATGGCTAATTGCATTTTTGTAATGGTCAACAGCCAATATGTAAAATTATGACAGTGAAGTTAAAATCAAACTAATATCAGGTGTAACATATTAGGATCAACAACTGCAACATGGGCATGGAAGCGGTCAGGCATGTGTCGTGCACACCATGGCTTGCTTAAAAATAACTTACTTTTGTATATTGAGATGTGCTAGAAAGGAACATTTTCTAAAAGCAATACAGGTATATCTACCATGGTTTATATTTATGTATTTTGTTAATTTTTTTTTTTTTCCAGAATGCTTGGTTGGTTACACTGTACACTATCCCGAAACATGCAATGTCTGGGGTTGGGAGGGACTACACATTCAAAGCTGGTGCATGATTTTTGAAATTCTGGCTATGTTCCTGTTTAACAGTGTTGTTATTAAGACTTATTATCTTAATACGATTTCATTTATACAACTACTAGAGGGCATTTCGAGAAGTACCCAGGGATGTATACTCAAAAATATTTGCTTTGTACTCATAATTAATATTATTATCCCTCTCCGGCAGCTAACATTTAGAAACACAGACATTTCCTCACATGTTGCCCCTTATTATTTATTTTATTTATTTATTTAACATTTGTTAACCAGGAAAGTCCGACTTGGAGCGAAGGCAATTTTCAGCAGTGGCCCAAGGAGAAATGCTCCAGACGCATGTCTTTGTAGCGTGACAGGAAACTGGAGCACCCGGAGGAAACCCACATGAACACAGGGAGGACATGCAGACTCCGTGCAAAAGGCACCCCAGCCGAGAATTGACCAGAGTACCTCTTGCTGTGAGGAGACAATGCTACCGCTGCACCACTGCATCGCTGTGCTTACGAAATGTATACATCATTTCCGCTGTTGCTCCGGTTACAAGCCGTGTTTTAAATTACTTTTGTCTGTAAGCATGTTAGGTGCAGATCTGTGCTGTAGACAGTAGTTTAACATAGTTCTAGCAATACTACGCTCTACGATCTATAAGGTTTCTGAGAAATGCTCAGAAAATGTAGTAACTAGTAGACTATGCCGAGATCAGTGGCCTGTTCAGTTTTGTTTTTAAAGTCTTTATCCCATTGCTTGAAATTAGATATTACCCCTTCTCATTCAAAATATGAGCATCTGACAAATGACTGATGTAAATTACCATTTTTAAAATTCAAGTTTCCTACTTACGCGGGAAACAAATACAAACCAACAATTAAAAACTCTGGATGAAATACGTCTGTCTAAATTATTCTGTAAGGTGGATCAGTCCAATTCAAGATTAATCTGTTTCACAACATTACAAGAAATTTTTGCAGTTATGTAAGAGTGGGAATGGCTCCTGCACTGAAATAAAATTGTGATCACTGTATTACACTTATATGCAATACTATTTTCCGTCAAACAATGCCATAGCAGTGAAAAGTGTTATGCAGTGATTCATAGTCATTATGTACATTCGCTTATCACATCTGCTCAGATTTTTTTTTTTCAAACTAAAGTCAGTTTATTAACATATGCAGTCAAAGAATTCTCTCATACATTGTCACACTCATTATACTCTTAACATTCTATTTAGTTCCTTGTTTAAAAATATATTGACATAACTAATCTTCCTTTAAAGAATTCTCAAAATTATTACTTGTTCAATCCAGATCCATACCTTTGGCACAGTAATATAATACAAGTCCCATACCTACTTCCATATTTTGGAAATCACAGGTCTTAAATCAAGTATATTTCTATATTTTATACCACATTTCATTAGAAATATTACTTTCATCTCATATTTCACAACACACAAAAAAATCCAAAGTTTAGACTGTCATTGAAGATAAACAAGACTACCAACCACTGACAAATAGTCCCAATGTACTGCCCCTTACTGACTTTTCAATATATATGTATTTGGTATTTTATAGTAGGAAAGCCAAGCTTAAACCATAACAAATAAAACACACTTATCTATGGCTACTGAGTACATGATAAACCCAACCAGTATCACAAATGCCTCTTAAATATAGGATTAATCCATGAAAATACCTGGTAAAGAAATATGTTAAAATATATGGGAAATTCAAGATGTGAAATTCTGATGTGAAAATCTATTTTCTCTTAATTGTAAAAACTCAAAAAACTTTCATTCTGAACATGCTATTGATTTAGGTATTACTGATCACAAAAAACAGTTGTGTAAGTTAGTTTACATAATACTAGATGTTTGAAATTATCACTGCTGCAGTAGCCTAAGCTACAAGAGTTGCATTTTGCATAGGATATAGCAGCCAGGCACATTCCACTTGACCATACAATTAAAAGCTAGAGCTGGAAGGAGAGAACATCAGTAGTACGGATGACAAGCCCTCCACAGCTTTCATGCCAAGTGAAAAAAAGGATGGCTACAGCCCTGGAAGTGGTCAATGCTAGGGATACAATAATCAATGTCCTAAATCTGGCAAACAAATATGAAAAATAAGGGGGGAGTATAGCAGTGATCTATTTGATCAACTGATATGGCAAGTTTACTTTCACAACTGTACTATGTTCATCATTTGATCACTGATGCAACAGTCTAAGCTATACAGGTAGAATACCAAAGCTTAGACAGAGATGGAGTAAGGATGAAGATCCAACAGCCCCTGGAGAATGGTTCTAGAAAAGCCTGTTCTAGACCTGGAAAAGGAGTCTAGCTTGTAGTACTTTGTAAAAGAATGCACAGAGGGCCACGTTGCTGCCACTAGAATACTTTGAGTCCACCCCTTTCCAAAAAGCCACTGAAGAAGAAGCCAAGGCCTTAGTAGAATGTGCCTTGATTCTGCCTGGGACTGACATTATAGTGAGAGAAAGGAAATAGCATGCAACAACCATTTGGAAATTGCCTGTTTGACATAAGTTGTCCTTTTTTTCTTACCTTCACAAGAAATTAATAACTGATTAGAATATCTGCAGATTTTAGTTCTGTCAAGACAGTATAACAGATGCCTATGGACATCCAATGTATAATGAATATGTCCCCCCTCATTTTTAGGTTCCAAAAAGAAGATGGACCTGGATAGCTGGCTCAAAGTAAATTCAGATACCACTTTAGGTTTAAATGAAGGATTCAATCTCAAAGAAACCCTATCTTTGTGAAAATTAGATAAGGTCGATCCACTATAAGTGCTTGCTACTCAGACACTTTTCTGCAGAAATCAGAGCAATCAGTAAAATTGTTTTTCATGTTATAAACCTCAAATCAGCCTGAGCTGGTTCAAATGGAGCAAGAGTTAGTTTTTCAAAGCAAAGTTAAGATCCCAAAGAGGAACAAACCACTTTCTCAGTTGAAGGGTATTGAAGGATTCCTTTCAAAAACAGCCCAATACGACAGTGCATTGAAAGGGGGGGGGGTCCATGTGCATTAATGCCGAAATGACCAAAAGACAAACCTTGATACGGGAATAAGAAAGGTCAGAGGACAACTCGTACAAATACTGTGGAACCAGTGAAATGTTAGCCTTAAAAGAATCTTGGTTTTTAATATGGTGCCATCTAGAAAATTCTATGCCCTAATACATGATTTCCTATTAGCAGATTTCTTTGCCTCTTTTTTAATTTCCCCAAGTCTTTTGGATTCTAATACCATGACAGGAATGGACCCCATTTCTAAGTCAAAGTATGATTAAAGTTCATGAAATTATTATTGTTTCAATCTTTGATGGCAGACAGAAGTCTTCTTTGCAGCACTCACAATGTGCTCAGTAATGACTCCTGCAAATTGTATAGGGTTACATGTATTGGTAACATAAAAAAGAATCTACAATCGTATTTAGATAAGACCCATTGCTCCTACTACTACTAGAACTGTCTGGGTATCTTTCTTCCATATTGTTCTTGTTTCTGCATGCAAATCCTGATATTTTATGACTTTGTGCCTCTCTGTACGTGAGACACTGTAGTCACAGGGTGTGGGGATTTCACTGATCAATGCTACTTTTATCTTCTTTTCATGGACCACTCTATCCAGTTTTCTAGCATCTATCTTTTGAACTGCTGGTAATGGGTAATCTCATGTGATGTAGACCATCATTTTCTATGATGATTTGTGGCTCATGTTTCCAGTGTTTTTCAGCCACTTCAATACCATAATGTTTGCACAATCCCCAGTGCAACAGTCTTGCCACATTATTATGCCTTTCAGTATACAGTACTTCTGCCATTAGTATGCCACAGCCAACAACGAGGTGTGCAACTATTTCCAATTCTGTTTTACAAAACTTACATCTGTCTGTTTCTCCCACATGTTCAATGGACTTTGTAAACCAGCTTGTACATAGCCCACTCTCTTGGGCCGCCAATATTAACCCTTCATCCCTTAGTATGAATTTGTCTCTCCTTAACCATTCCTGCATTTGATCCTGAGTAACATGAGGGTCTTCCAGAAGTTTTCTATACTTGCAACTCTATTTATGCATTTTCCACATTTCTTGTCTTCTCATCTGGTCCTTCACCTTATATTCTTTCTTTTGTTTTTTGGCACATTCATTTGCTGCCTGATTTTTATCTACTCCTGGTTTGATTTCCATTCCTGCCTGACACCGATATGCTTCTGCTAAACTAAGCAGAGAAGCCATCTTCTATTTAATCTCCTTATGTTCCAAAACTTTTACTATGTTTGGGTCTTGTGAGGTCAGCAGACGTGTGCAGTCCCACAACTGCAGATCTATACATGTAATCAATTTCAAGGAGGCCCATCCCTTCTTTGGAATGGGGAATATATAATTTTGGAATGCACTGATTTTGATAAATCATTTGGTGAGCATAAAGTATCCTTGTTTTCCTGTCTAATCTATCCGACACATTTTGAGACCAGTCACTCCAAAACTGTAAGTTAGGACAGGAAGAGCAAATTGGTTTATAGCTTGAATTTTGTTCCTAGATGTCAATGCTGTTTTCAGGATTAATTTAAGTCTTCTAAAGTATTCATTACTAAGGTTTATTCACATTTGTTCATGTTTTATTGTAAATCTTTCATCAATTCCCAAATATTTACACACACCCTCTTGCTCATTTTTTTACATCACATTCTTGTCCAAACTGATGTTTTCTTGGTGCTGCTGTTTTCCTGCTTTAAAGGTTGCTTTTGCACATTTCTCAAGACCAAATGACATTCTTATATTTTCTGAAAAAGTTTTTACAACTTGCAGTTGTGCTTTCAATTCCACATCTGATGAGCTACACAGATTTAAATCATTGACAGAGAAGAAGAAAAAGTCTTTGCACTTTGTTGTTTTCTAGGAACCAAATTATATCCATGGCCTAAGCTGTTAAGTAGACAGCTTAACGGGTTAAGGGCAAGACAGAATAGCAGTGGTGACAGAGAGTCACCCTGGAATATCCCCCTTTGAATTTTTATCCCCGGGATAATAATTCGTCCTTTATCATGGCTTAATTGCAAAGTGGTCTGCTACTGTTTCATTGTCATTATAATACAGTCGATCAATGTAGGATGTATCTTGCACATTTTTAAGCACTCTTTTATCCATAAATGTGGGATACTATGAAATGCCTTTTTTGTAGTCAATAATTGCCATACTTAGATTCTTCCCCTTTTTACAGTTCTCCACTATGACTTTACTTAACAACAAATGATCCTTTGTTCCATATGACTTTCTTTTACTGCCCTTTTGTTCTACTGTCATAACTGAGTTTTCTTCTAAATGGCTATAAGCTCTGTCACCATGAATTCCAGTGTATAGTTTATACTTTGCTGGAAGGCAAATTATTGGTCTTTAATTTTTAGGGTAGCTTGCAGGTTCACTCAAGTAGGAGCATTGTTTTTCCAGTTGTTAGCCAGGTTGGTAACTGTTCAGTGTGTGCATATAAACAGTTCTTACTCACGGTTAAATCTTCATGCAAAGATGTTAACACTTTTAACCAGAAATTAGGTACTGAATCTGGGCCTGGGGTTTTCAATTAGAGGTTCTTCTTAACTTTGTTTCAATCTCTCTGGCTGCTACTTCATCTCATTTCATATCCTGTACCTTTAAACAACTTCTTCTCTTTTACTTCTATTCATTTAGCATATTTTTATGTTCCACAGGATCTTCATAAATACTTCTCCTAAATATATCTATTTTTTCCTTTTTTGGTGGTCTTTCAATTCCTTTTATCCTGTTTCCCAACTCTCTACAAAATGTTTTGGGTCATCAATAAACTGCTTATTTTGTACTTTTCCTTTATATTTATCTGCATATCATCTTAGGTTTTTCACCTGTGCTGAGATTTTTAGTTTATTTGCGATAGTGCATGATAGATGCTGATCTTTTATAGTACTGAGCATTGCTTTTATCACGTCTATCTTTCCAAGTATTTTTGTTGATCTGTTCCCCCTTCTGTACTCTTCTAACAGTGACACTTCTTGTCTTAATTACTTTACAGCTTTATCTATTCAATACTTCCATGATGGTATTCGATTTCTCCCTTTCCTTTACCTCACTACCCTATGTTCTTGTGGTAGAACTTTATCAGTTATTAATTTAGCTGCACAGTAATATATCCCGTTTACTTCTGTTATAGCGCATGGATCTCTATGATCAGTCCTAATTACTGTGTTCATTTGTTTTATCACACTTCTGATTTTTTTGATTTTCTGCAGTCTATTTCTTTCATTGATCTTAATATATTTATCTATCTCTATTAAATCAAGCAACTCTTCTCTTAGCTCATTTTCTTCTACACTGAGGGCACATTTTTTTGTTTTCCATTTCCTGTGGGCATTCTATAGAAAGTTCTATAGCATCTTTCTGTGGCACATTCTCTTCACTTTCATCATGTGCCATCTGTTGCTCTATCATATGGGAAATCATTGAACTACCACTAATCAACATTGACTGCATCAGAGTTTCCAGTTTCTTGTTCCTTCCCTTGCTGTCCAGCTTCAAGTGGACATTTGTAATGGTTTTCTGTGGAAGGCTCCAAAATATCATCATATGGCACCTAACCAATTGCTTCCTGTTCCACTGGTTTCCCCATAATCTGGATGTTCATTGCTCTATCCTGTTGTAGGGCTTTCTGAATTAGATTTTCTACACTGAATCCTTCACTTTGCAGGTACTCCATAACCTCAGTTTCTATTCTTTAACTTCTCCATTACTAATCTCCTTTTCCTCTTTGTCTTCTTATTTTTTGTATTATAAAATTTTCCATGTCCGGATTCCTTTGCCAGTATTTCTCTTCAAATATCTTTGGTGCTGTCCTTTTTGTATTGATTAGTTTTGCTTTCTCCTTTGCATAGATATTACACCATATTAAAATCTCTTTTTCTTCCCCATGGCCATATTTCTTCTTCAGATATCTCCTGATCTTCCTGTATCTCCTTACTTTGGGGACTCCTTCCATCATGCTGTGATGTAACCTGTAGTAGAACTACTACACCAAATTCTTCACTTCACAGCCATTCTATAACTTCAACTTCTATTTTTTTACCTTCTTCTTTAACCAAGAAAACAACATGTAAAAGCATGGGCAACCTCCGACCATTAAAAAGAACAAGCCGACATGTGCTGTAATTCGCAATAAAGCACAGCTCAATGTCAGTCCAAAAGATACAAAAATCAGAAACTGAATTCCAAAACAAACTTTAATAAAAATAATAAAACCATCCAGAAATGGTCAAGCACTTTTTCCCAAAACACTGGACTTCATCAGAACCATTTCAACTTGTTACAATCCACAATGAATAGTTAAAAATCATCATGTGACACTAATCAAATATACTAATTATTTTGTTTTAAAGGTAACATCACTAAAGCAATGAAAAAATAAAAATAAAAAGTGAATTTTTAACAAGATACTTGTCTAACAATGTTGCATTTATTTTACAATTATAAAACAGTTGCCTTTTCCTTAAAACAGAAACAACAGAGGTATGTTCATTAATACCCGCTATCATTGTGGCATTCAACCTAAGTTGCCACTTTAGATCACATTCTTCAACTCTGTTCTCTCAAAAGCCTCCCTTTTCATCCTTTGTAACTCTCTACTATGCCAAATAAGAACTTGTTACCCTGGCCACAATAACTAATGTTTTTAAAAAGGGCATTGTTCTCATCCTGGTTCTTACTGGCATATAAATGTTCGTAAATACATTTACGTAAACTCCTAGTAGTTTTCACTTACTCTTATTTCCCTCCTTTACATTCTCACATGTAATCCAGCGTTTTTACACTTCTGGCATCATACAGATGGAACCTTTAGCTTCAAAATTATACCTTCATTACTGTTATACCACTAAATGTCTTTTTCCTGGTTATACTTTTTGTTATATAGCTTATTCTATCTTTTATTACATTGTATATTATTGTAATGGGAATCTTCCATGTACATTTTATGTATTGTGCATTCGTATGTTGACTGTACCGTGTCTCCTCGGGTTTGGGAATTGTACTCTGTACCATTATGTTATTGAATTTTTATTGTATGTTTTTATGTAGATTGGAGAGGCAAACGAGTGACATGGTGTCAGAAGCAGCATGTATAAAGGACATGGAAACAGAAACAGCATATCCAAAGGGCATGAAGTTAAAGGTGGCTTGGCTAAAATGACTTAAGGCACTTGCTAGGAAGTGGAGGAATATACATCCCCAAAATGTGCAAGCTTCACAAAAAAGTCAGAAACAAATTTCAGGTAGTAAAACTTGTACAGCACTACTTCTTTTCATATAATATGAAACAGGGCATACAGAACGTTCTAAATGATATTTGCATAAACCAATATGTATGATACTGATAAAAATATTCAAATTACTATGGAAAATGTTCTAAATAAAGTCTGAATTGCATAAGATGAATAAAATAAAGGGAAATGATTGCATTTTCGCAAACCATGTATTTTTTCTATTAAGCAAAGACATCCGAGTTATCAGAACTGCATAAAGTGTTTGTATGCTTGTATAGTGTTACAGTAAAGCTATTTCGCAGAATACAGCCATTACAGAGCATATTTTGCAAAGTACAGTATTTTGAAGAGTTTATTGTGCATTTGAATGCTGTTCACACATAATTACATGGGCCATATTCTCAATGTGTTTATGTACATACTTTGTGAGCATGGCAGATGGATTTTGAAAACCCAGTGCACTTGTGTTTGACAGTAACACTGCTGAGAAATGGAGAGTGTTTGAGCAAGAGTAAGACATTTTCATACAGGCTGCATTTTCTGATAAAGATGACCATACAAAGGCATTTATTCTGCTTAATTTAGCTGGGTAAGAAGCCACAGAAAGGGAAAGCTCATTTGTGTATGCACCTGCTATCTATACCATAGAGGGGGGAAACAGTCATACTGTTGTACAGGCTGAGTCAAGGGAGGACCCAGAGTGCTTAAAAAGTAAATTTAGAGAAATGTGTAACCCTCAGACAAATGTTACAATGGAAAGGCACTTATTTTACACAACGGATCAAAAGCCTGGTGAAACGTTTGCAGCATATATAACTGACTTGTGAAATAAGGCATAAACGTGCAGATTTGGTGATTTAAAGGACAAGTTGATAAAGGACAGACTTGTGTGTGGTATTAAAGATGACGCTGTGAGAAAGACTTTGCTTTGTGACAGTGATTTAACTTTGAATAAAGCCGTTGAGATTTGCCAGCTATACAAGCTTACAGAAAAGCACACAAGTATGCTTACAAATGAGAACAGCTCTAGAAGACACAGTGATAAAGCTCATGTTGATAGTGTGCAGCATATTATTAAAAGAAACAGGTCCAAGCACATGGCAGCAACTGTAACCCTTGCAGCACTCACTGGTAAACCCCAGAGCTTTCTAGCAAATTCCAGAGTTTGCACAGTCTCAGTGAAGCATGAGAGTGAGTCAGCAAGCTCAAAGCATGGGCCCCAACCTAGTTTCATTGCCAGCTGTCATAATTGCGATGGAAGTCTTCAATCTAAAAGGGAAAAATGTTTCGCTTTTGGTCAACAATGCCACAAATGAGTGGAATCATTTAAAAAGATTTTGTAAATCAAAAGGCCCACATTCTTTCATTAAACTTGTTTCATAAAATGTTCCCTGTTGATCAGTTAGACAGTGGCAGCCCTACTCTTTATGTGGATGCTGTGTCAGTGCTTCATGAAACAGTCAATGCAGTACATTGAAAGGGCAAATAATGAAGTATTTTGTACTGTTCGGATAAATGGCTAACCCATAGAGCTCAAAGTTGATATAGGTTCCAAGTGCAATGTTATGTCAGCAGATACATTTGTGAGTGTGTGTCATAGTGAAAGGCTTGATTTGGCAAGGTGTGCAAAGCTTGTTGCTTATGGAGGTGAAGAAATGCAAACCGAAGGCTCAGTAGTGCTTTCATGTTATTCTGCTGGGAGATGCTACGACTTATTATTCTATGTAGTCAACAGGCACATCCAGTCATTATTAGGGCTCACAGTTTGAAAATGAGACTGCTTTCATTTAATAAGGAAGTCCACCATGTTATCTTAAAAGACCACTACTCTAATTTTGTCCAGTATATTTTTTTCTACCTAGGTTGATCTTTTCAAAGACCAACTATGCAAACTTCCAGCTGTGTACTCCATGAAGTCAGACCCACGTGTCAGTCCAGTTATCAAGCCAACATGTAAAGTTCGAATAGCCATACAGGATAGTCAAATCAGACTTAGATAAAATGGTGCGACAATGTGTGATTTGTCCTGTTGAAACTCCAACCAAATGGTTATCTTCCATGCTGGTAGGCCATAAAAAAAGCTCAGATGAGATCAGAATATGCATTGATCCATGAGATTTGAACAAAGCACTAAAAAGGCCCCATCATCCAATGTGGACAGTCGAAGAAGTCGCAGCCTTAATCCCAAATGCCACTATTTTTTCTCTCTTAGATGCAGAGAGTTCATTTTGGCAAATTCAGCTTGACAAGAAATCATCATTGCTCACTACTTTCAGTACTCCATTTGGCAGGTACAGATTTTTGAGAACACCATTTGGGATAAATTCTGCAAGTGAAGTCTTTTAACGTGCAATGGAGCAAATTTTTTTGGGTATCCTAGTGCTATTATAGTAGACATAGTAGGAGGTTGTGATAAAACAGAGCATGACAGAAACGTTCTAGAAAGGGCACATCAAGTGAATCTTAAGCTCAATCCACACAAATGCAAATTCAGGCTACAAGAAGTTACTTATATTGGTCATTTATTTACTAGTACAGGCCTATGACCAGACCCTTCAAAGCAAACAGACATTCTAGAGATGCCAGTAGCAGACAATGTTCAAGCCCTGCAACATTTTCTTGGCATGGTCAACTACCTTGGCAAGTTCATTCCAGACTTGAATCCACTATCAGCACCAGTCAGAGAGCTGACACGTAAAGCTACATGCTGGTCTTGGTTAGAGCAACACCAAAGAGCATTTGATGTCCTGAAACAGAGAATTGCTAGTCCACCAATTCTCAGATATTATGATGTTCACAAGCCAGTTACACTTTCCAGTGATGCTTTGACATTTGGTCTAGGTGCAGTCATTCTACAAGAGGATCAACCTGTTGCCTATGCATCGAGAACTCTTACCCAAACTGAGATGCAGTACGCCCAGATCGAGAAAGAGCTTTTGGCAATTGTGTCTGCATGTTCAAAGTTCCATGATTATGTTTATGGTAGACCTATCCAGATCGAGACAGATCACCATCTAGTCACTATCTTGAGAAAGCAAATGCAATCAGCTCCAGCCCGACTGCAACGCATGATGCTGAGACTGCAAAAGTATAATTTCAATCTTGTCTACAAGAAAGACAAACTTCTTTATCTTGCTGATAAATTATCCAGATCACCCAGAAACACCACAGAACAGCATGAGAGTGAAAATCTTGATTTTGAAGTTATGGAAGTGAGAAATTTTTCCACACATCTTGATGAGTTGAGAGATCACACAACCACAGATCCAGTTTTACAAAGGTTCAACCACTTTATCAATTAAGGATGGTTATCTAAGCAATCTAGTTTACCTCAAGAAGTGCAACTTTATTTCCCATACAGAGACGAGATTTTGTCTGACAAAGGCATCATTATGAAAGGTCCAAAAGTAATTGTTCCAAAATCCTTGCAACAAGACTACATTGCTACCTTGCATCGTGGTCACCCAGGAACTGAATCTACCATAAGAAGGGTGAGAGGACTAGTATTTTGGCCTTCTATGTCACATGACATTGAGACAGCACTTTTATCTCATTCAGTATATAACAGTACAAAGTCACATCAACAGAAGGAACCACTTCAACTAAACCAGATTCCTGAAGTACCTTGGTCAACAGTAGCCACTGACATCTTTGAGTGGAATGGTCAACATTACTGGTGTTAATGACTCTTACTCCACTTGGTTTGAGACTGACTTACTTCCTAACGTAGCATCTAGTACTGTCATTACTAAGATGAAGTGTCATTTTCCTGTGCATGGGAATCTGCACAAAGTTATTTCTGACAATGACATGCAGTTTACAAGCCAACAGTTCCAAAGATTTGCTGAAGAATGGAACTTTACTCATGTTACAAGTAGTCCAGAGGCAGAATGTGCATTTCAAAGTGCAAAACATTTACTAGAGAAATAAAAAATGAGATAATAGTGATGCTTTCCTGAATCTCTTGAACCTCAGAAATGTTCCTCGTGATAAACATTTTGGTTCACCTGCTTAGAGACTTCTGTCGAGACAAACCAGAACTACATTACCAATCAACAGTCAATTATTGGTTCCATGTGTCAAGAACAACAGGTTAGTGAAAGCCAATCTGTTGAGGAAGCGGCTAACCCAGAAGTCCTACTACGATAAAACCAGCAAACTACTCAATCCATTATGAGAAGGAGAAATGGTAAGGATGCAAACATCCAGAGGTTATGATTGGATTGGTGTCGTGAAGAATACTGGTCCAGAGCTGAGATCATACATTTTGGAATCACAAGGAGCAGATTTTAGGTGGAATCAGAAGCATTTCAGACTGGTATCCGAGCCTATACAACAGCACATAGCCTGTGAGAAAAACTCTATCTCAGAGTGAGTTGTCCAGTGTTCCAATTCCAAAGGAAGGTCCAGAGGACATTCCTGTTACTGTGACAAATCCAGAAGTTCCTGATATGAGTTGTGCACTGCAGACTGTCCCTGTTTGGTCCAGATTGTTATGTTACAAGATATGGTTGCATCTCTAAACCCTGTAGCAGAAATGAAGCAACTTGGATATGAACATTTTGTTTTGTTTCTAATGTCTATGGTAATGCATGTCCAACTCTAATATTGATTTTTTTACAAAGGGCAATCATTTTAAATGGGAAGATGTAGATCAAAGTGTGTATATACCTTTAAGAAGCTATCCCTGGGCTTGCACAAGTGTATAAATACTGAGCACGTGCAAGTCTAACTGCCATTTTGTAGTAAGCCGTTGAGATGTAAGCATGCATGTATGTAAGGTCTGTCTGTTAACTAGTTCATTTGTATTTAATGGTGCTGCTATCCATCCTGATATGTTTCTATGTATTAAAGCATCTTAATGAAAACCCCAGCCTTCTTGTGATATGTGTTAAAGACGAACGAGCAACAGATGGTCTGCGCTTTTACATCCAAAGAGACATTCCCTCAAAGAAAGTATGAAGCATCTGTTGTTACAGACTAAAGTGGAGCTGGAAGGGGAAATGAGAGACCTGGATTTAGATAAAACTAGTCACTCCAGCAAAGTGTTTCCCTTGTTACAAATCACTTGTGTCGATATTGGGACCACAGAGATTTTAGGTGCCACTTAATCTTTCTCATGTGGAGCCAGGCTAGAGGAATCATACATTCCATGAATCCAAGAATCCTGAGAAATTCCCTTGATGAAGTCTTAAACTGAATGGAAAAAGTCTGGAATAGATCTAGATACAGATCTATTTTTTTCCTGTGAAGTAAAGTTCTTTGAACACATGTACCCAGGAGACACCCCAGAATTCTAATCTGTGGGATGGAATTAGACAATCATTTTGAATGTTTTCCTAGAGACCTAGTCTGCAAAGGAGATCTCTTACCCAACTGAAAGATTCTTGACACTTCAAAAGAGACCCTGCAAAGATAAGAAAGCCAACTGAATAAGACAAAAATATGAATACCGTGCAGTCTATAATAGGCTATTACTTTGTGAACACCCTTGGAGCAGTAGATACACCTAAGGGTAATGAAGAGGATTAAAAGTGTAATCCAGTCACAGAAAATATTAAGAAATACTTAAAATCTGCAGCTATTGGTCTGAGATAAGCATCCTTTTAACTTAGTATTTAAAAAATGAAAGGGGAATTAAGAGGTAAAATGTTGAGAAGGAAAAGCTTTCTGAACTTTGGAACTTTCACAAACAGGTTGAGAAAGAAAGCTTCTTCCTTTGGTACCAGTAGCATATTTGAATAAAAACCTTTCTCTACAAAGGAGGGAGGAACAGCTTCTATTACTCACTGAACTCACAGATGATGAATGACTTGGGGGAAATAACATTGATCTGCAGGATGAGGAGGAATCCTTTGAAATATTAAGGAAGAGACTACCAGTGCTATCTATACCCCCTTGATGGACAACTCTCAGAATCCATTTGTCTGAGATTTTCTGTTGACAAAGAGACATGGATACCTAAGACTGGAGAACAATTAACGGATTACCAGGGTGGGAAGTGGGTTCCATTTGTAAACATTTAGACCTGATGGACTGAATTTGTTTTGGAAGGCTCCCCCCCCCCCTTTAGAGCCTTTTTGCTATTGTTTTTTGAATATGTCTAATTGCCTGAAGGCTGCAGAGTCTGTTTTGTTTTGTTTTTATAAATGGATTCTGAATTAAGGTTGAAACCTTTAATAAACTTGGAATAGGAAAGATGAAAAGTTTCAGTCACCCCCTGAATTAGTTTTCCTCTCATCACATTTTTTTTCAGGACCTCAGCAGCAGATAGTCCAAATACAACCTCCCTATCAAAGGTAGAATTCAAAATGTCATCTTTTACATCTTCTGGCAGATTCTGAACATGTAAGTATAACATTTTCTCATAACAGAACCAGAAGCTGCTGGTCTGGAAGATGCATCAGCTGAGGCATAAGAAAACTTCAAAGCATGTTTGGCTACTTGAGAAACAGAAGCAATAAGAACATTTAGAGAAAATATGCTCTCAGATGAAGAAAAGGCAGAAGTAATATCCCTCATTCTTTTAAAAGTAAGCAAAAACTTTAACAAAGGAACATGACAACTAAGCATTCCAAAAATAAGCATGGCAGAAGAATATACTCTTTTCCCAAATCTATAAAACGTTTTCCTATCCCTGTCAGAAGGGGAGGGTTTAGTGCTTACTGAATGTTCAGCTGCAGAAAAATTTGACAAGGCGATCACTGCAAGATCAGATCTGGCATTAAAAAATAAGTAGATGAAAAAGTGAGGAACCTTATATAGTCTATCTGCATTCTTATAGGCTGAAGCCTGGCAGCCAGGTTTTGGTTTAGGATGCAATAAAAATTTCCTCCAAAGCTGGATAGAGAGGAGAAACACTAGTAAGCAGATGAAATTTTAGTTATAATTAATCATAATATATTTTCAAAGAAACTGGAATGCTATTTAGTTCCCACGGGAAATACGGTTTCATTCTACATAAAGATTCAGAAAAGGAAAATTCTTCCAAGGGGAAATGAGAAAATATACTCTCCTCAGAATCACAATCTGTAGCCTGAGGAGAAATAACTGAATTTATTTCTCTAATTCTTTTCCCTGCTCACCAGTCTGTGGTGATTGAAGGGACTACACAGGGGGAACCAAAAAACTAAGGAAGAAAAGAGGTTCTTGCAGGGTCACTCATCTGCGACTGAGGCAAGAAATTAGCCTGCTGAACAGGTAAAAGTGGTCTTGAAATTTTCTTCTTTCTTTTGTTTGGAGAAAGAAAGAATGAATTAATCAAACAAGAGGTAAAGTGTTCCATGGTGAAGCCTAGAAAGAACGCGTGAAGTGATGTCAGCAATAGTTGGTATAAAGTAAGTATCAAAATAGTAGTGTTTGCACAAAAATAACACAGTGATGAGCACAAAACACACTTGCTCCAGACCCTAAAAAATAATTTATAAAATTATTACTAAAAATTAGACTATTCTTGAAGAAATCTAAACTGTACATTAAAATTACTAAAGACAACCACACAACATGAACTGACAGAAATGTTGCGTGACAGTCCCAAAAACACTTAAAAAATAACATAAAAGAAAACGTTCTTTTAAAAAAGTACTGTTCTTAGTCATAAAAATAAAAGTGAAAGTTTTTTCCGCAAAGGGACCCTATCTCCCCAGCAGTGGAGAAACACTAGCTGACCATTGATCCAGAAAAGCCCGTTAAGAGGAGCAATGTTTGGCAGCAGAAACATCCTGAAGGGCTTGGTGCCCAGACCTCTGATTTTCTTCCATTTCAGCTCAAGCTCTAAACATTCTGGACACATGGAAAGCTCCCTTAAGCTTTGGTAGCTGGTCGGCTGTTATATCCTTCACAGGATACAACCCATAAAGCTTAAGCTAATGCAACAGTGATCAAACTATGAACATCTTAAACATATTTATATTATCTGAAGCATTTAATTCTGTCCTCAGTTGACCTCAGAGTTGTAGTATTCCTAATGGACACAATTTCCTGTTTTTTTTTCAAGAGATATATGGCTATGAAGCTATGACTCATAGAAAGGAAAGGAGTTTTCTTACACTGCTTCATCCATGATACCACTAAGAAGCCTGCTAGAAAACTATTGTGAGGTTTTATAATTTTGTGGATTATTAGTTTAGCAACAATGTCTTTAACAAAAGCTCCAAAATGTGTTTTTCCCATCTACATAACTCTCAGTGCAAGTGTAAAGCTTTGTGCTGTTGAAGATTAACACTGCAGGAATTCTGGTTCTACAGTTTTGGCATCACACTAGAAGACATTTGTCTTAGTTAGCTTTTTTCCTACATTACACTGTATATTATTTAAAGCACCCACCCTGACCATTTCTTACAGTGATCTTGTGCAACTCTAAAAGCACCGCTACAACAGCAAAATTATGCTGTTTGCATTCCTCCTTGCTTCTTCCTATTAACATTTCATCCAACCCTTCCACATTGCCTGATTCTTGAATGCCTGCCTTCCTTCCTTCCTTCTATCTTACTCCACACATTCATCTAGCATTGTGGGTACTGCTCGTTGAGACCACCCCTGCCACTGGTCACCATTCCAATGCCTTCAAACTCTTGTTTTGCCCAACATACCATTACTGGCAGTCACATTAGTTTTTGAAATGATGCAATCAGGTAGGTTAGGAGCACCTATACCTGAAAAACAAGAAGTGTGGGCAACATACCTGTCAACTGTCCAGATTTTCGCAGAGTGTTCAGATTTATGCCTCATAATTTTGGTCTATTCCTCATAACATTTGTGGTTTTCTACCAAGTCAGTGAGAACTGAACTCACTAAATAATGACAGACATTTGAGTTTCAGATTCTATATCCTTCATAAAATGCATGGTAACAAAAATTTTATTCTATCAGTTTTCTAAGTTTCTAAGAGCAATAGTTAAAATTTGTCCATATTTTTCCACCATTGTTACCACATTATTTTTGGCTCTGTTCACATTTCTTGGGCTAAGAGACTGAGGGGTATGCTAGGCAACAATAATGGGTAGACTTCGATCAAAGTAATGATAAGCTGTAAAGAAAAAGTAAGCAGGGATTAGTGCTAGCATACATTATTGCACCTGCTGAAGGGCCTGCTTATGAAGAAAATTGCTATAATACAGCCTTCAGATTTCTAGGGTGTATTTAATTATGTGGCACACAGCAATGCTTCCTCGCTGTTATTACTTCCATGAAAGAGAGAGACAGTACAGTTTTGTACCTACCATAAATGTAGATGTTCGAGGGCTATTACAGCTGCAGTAATCACATATGGGTTTTCAGCCGGCAGGCGGTCCCTCGGTCGGCCGAATTCCAAAGTCTTGGTCCGGCGTCGGTTGTTGTCGCGTACTCTTCTGACGTCAGGAAGGCCAGAGTATAAAAGACACAGCCGACGCCATCTTCTTCAGTCTTTCTTGCCCCAGATGTCAGGTGCCCCCAAAAGGAAGGCAATACATAAATTTGTCTAATACACAAAAGTAAGCAAATAAAACATAGCAGGATAACCCAGTCAGCAGGTATGAATAGTTATTCAAACCCCAAGGTCTTACCAAGTGGGGAAGGAGGGTGGGAAACCTGTACTGCAGCTGTAATAGCCCTCGAACATCTACATTTATGGTAGGTACAAAACTGTACTATGTTCATCGTGCATTACAGCTGCAGTAATCACATATGGGTAGAATCCCAAAGCTATGCATAGGGTGGTAGGTACTATACGGAACTGGGTTGAGCTAGAATGCCCTGCAAAACTGCAGTAGCAAAGCCTGCTCTTGTTCTGGAGTATAAAGGCAGATGGTAGTGCTTTGTGAAGGTATGTACAGAACTCCAAGTGGCTGCCTCCAAGATATCTTTAGTAGGCACTCCTCTGAGGAAGGCTGTAGAGGTGGCTGCGGCCCTAGTGGAGTGGGATCTGATACCAGTAGGGACCAGCTTTCCATGATAGGAGTAACAAAAGCGTATGCAGTGACCAATCCACTTGGAAATGGTCTGTTTAGTTACAGGTTTCCCTTGACCCCCCACAGCATAGGAAACTAGGAGTTGATCTGATTTTCTGAAGGATTTGGTTCTGTCCAAGTAATAACGTAGCTGCCTATGGATGTCTAAAGAGTGAAGCAGCCTTTCCCCTTTGTTTTGAGGGTTAGGGTAGAAGGTAGGAAGGTGTATGGCCTGGTTTAAGGCTACCCTAGATACCACTTTAGGCATAAAGGAAGGGTTGGCAGGGAAACCCTGTCCTGATGGAATATGAGGAATGGCTGCACCGCCATGAGGGCCTGTAACTCAGATACCCTACGAGCTGAAGTGATGGCCAGGAGAAAAGCTGTTTTCCAGGACAAATATTGTAATTCTGTTGAAGCAGCTGGTTCAAAGGGAGGCAATGTCAATTTTTCCAGTACATAGTTAAGGTCCCAAGCTGGCACTGGTTGTTTCCTTGGAGGTCTTATGTTCTTAGCCCCTCTGAGGAACTGTCGTAGGAGTGGGTGTGAGAATAAAGGAGGATCCATGTTGAATTCTGCAGAGATTGCTGAGGCATGTATTTTGATTGAGGAAAATGAAAGTCCATTGCTCAAAAGTTCAGCTAGGTACTGTAAAATCTGAGGTAGGTTTAATTTTCTACGGTCCTGCCCTCGTTCTTCATTCCAACAGCAAAACCGCTTCCATTTTGCGGAGTAAGCTTTTCTAGTAGATGGTCTTCTGGCCTCCAAAATAACATCCTGCACTTCTTTGGAGAGTAGTGTCTGATGTGATGTTAAGGAATTTTCCATGCAGCTAGGCTGAGAGTTTTCAGCTGACTGTGAAGGGTTTTGAAATTGTTCTGCGTCAGCAGTAGAGGTGTTAGAGGCAGGGGCCACGGAGGAGTGTGTGTTAGGCTCCTCAAGAGTGGATACCAGTGTTGTCTCGGCCAGTCTGGAGCAATCAGTATCATCCTCGGCTTGTCTGTTCTTACTTTCAAAAGTACCTTGGGCAGTAGAGGTAGTGGTGGGAATGCATAAACTGACCGAGTTGTCCATGTGAATGAAAGAGCGTCCACTTTCCAGGCCTTTGGGTGGAAGGTCCTTGAGCAAAACCTTTTTAATTGATGATTTTTGTGGGAGGCAAAAAGGTCTATGTCTGGCCTTCCCCACGCTTGAACAATCTCTGTGAATACGTGTGGATGTAGCTTCCATTCGTGAGGGTCTGTCATATGCCTGCTCAGAGTGTCTGCCAGTGTGTTTTCCATTCCTGGCAGGTACTGAGCCTGAAGTTCCATTTGTCTTTCCAGAGCTAGGTTCCAAAGAGTCATGGTTAGTCTGCACAAGGGGTATGAATGAGTTCCTCCTTGTTTGTTTATGTACCACATTACTGTGGTGTTGTCTGTTCTTATGAGCAGTTGTCCTGGATGCAGGAATTCTCTGAACGCTATTGCATTTATTACTGCCAGCATTTCTTTTGATTGATGTGAAGGTGCTTTTCTCTTTGGGGCCATCTGCCCTGAATGCACCTGTCCTTCATGTGCGCCCCAGGCGTAATCTGAAGCGCCTGTGGTTATGACTTGTGTAGCTTGAGGCTTGCAGAATGGGAGGCCTGTGTTTACTTGGCATGCTTGGGCCCACCATATGAATTCCTTTTGAAGACAGGGAATTATTGGAATCTCCACTTCCAAGCTGTGACTGTGTTGAGACCATAGATTTTTAGGTACCATTGAAGTTTCCACATGTGCAGCTTGCATGGGATTAGAAGAATGCAAGATGCCATGAATCCCAGAGCCTGCAGGATTTTCCTTGCAGTAAGCCTGGTACTTTTGCAAGCATTTTGAAGTAATGAGATAGTTGCCCTTGTTTTTCTGTTGTAAGGTAAGCCATCTGGGTGTTTGTGTCCAAGTTGGCACCCAGGAAGGTTATTTTCTGAGAGGGTGTTAGCTTTGATTTCTCCTTGTTGATGGTGTATCCCAGAGAAAGCAGTAAGCGTGTCACATATGCCAGGTGTTTCAGAAGTACGTGTTTGCTGTCCGCTTGGATCCGGCAGTCGTCCAGATAAGGGTAAATTTGTATCCCTTGAAGTCTGCAGTATGCAATCACTGATGCCAGGCACTTGGTGAATACAGTAGATAAGCCAAAGGGCAATGCAGAGAATTGATAGTGGTTTGAACCTGCAAGAAATCTGAGGTATCTTCTGCAACTTTGTCTGATTGGGACATGCAGGTATGCCTCCTTGAGGTCCAATGTAATCAGCCAAAACCCCTTGCCCAGCATGGGAAGGAGTTGCTGTAATGTGAGCATCTTGAATTTTGGTACGAGAAGAAATGTGTTTAGAATGGATAAGTCCAGAATGGGTCTCCAGTCGCTTCCTTTTCTTGGCACCAGAAAAAGCCTTGAATAAAAACCTTGTGCTTGTTGGTGCGTAGGTACCTTTTGTATAGCCCTCATGTTTAGGAGCTTTGCAATTTGTAGTTGTGCCTCTACCCTTTGATTTTGTGGTAGGTTTGGCATGCCTCTCATTTTTGGAAGAGTGTGAAAATGGAATTTGTAGCCTCTGTTTATTATGTCCAGAATCCATTTGTCTGTTGTGACAATATGCCAATTGTTTGCAAATAGTGCCAGTTTTCCTCCCAAAGGTGCTGCCAGTTGAATTTTGCTTGGCATAGAAATGAGGGAGTCATTGAGTCTGCTTTCTGTACTGCTGTGCACTGTCGTCACCACCTCTTGGTGTTGGTGATTGCCATTGTCTGCCTCTATAGGACCCTTGGGGTTGTCCTCTGCCCCTTCCGCGTCTGTATCTGCCTCTTTGGGTCTTGTCAGTGGTTGGAAAGGACCAGTTTTTTAAAGGCCAATTCCTGCTGAACCTTGGTGGCTGAACCTGTAAGAAAGCTTTGACAGTTTGCATAGATTTTGCTTTTTCTTCCATTTTACGTAATATATCCTCAGCATTAGCACCAAAAAGAACATCCTTATGTAAAGGTGCATCCAGAATTTTTGCTTTCACCTGGTCTGGTAGATTTTGTTCCCTTAGCCATGCATGTCTGTGAATGACTGATCCGGTAGCGGCCGATCTGCTGGAGGCCTCTATCTAGGGCATCATAACCACATTGTAAGGTGTGCTTACCCACTTGTTCAGCACTATGCATCATATCCTGCAACTCTTTTAAATCTGGTTGTTCAGGCTGTGACATTTTGGTCTTTAATTGTGATAACAGAAATTGTTGATATTTAATCATATGAAACTGGCAGTTTAAGGCCCTCATGGCTAGGGTGGCCGAGGTGTAAACCTTCTTACCCCACCTTTCTAGAGATCTAGATTCCCTTTCTGCAGGAAGTGGATTCTTGGCCGTGGAGGCCTTAATTCCTTTAGGGCCTTGAGAAATAGTTTCAGGGTCTGCATTATGGCCTTTGTAGAGGAACTGATGAGAATTAGGTACTCTGTAATACCTATCCGGCTTAACTGGTGCAGGAGGCAGAGAATCAGGATTAAGGCAGGCCTCCGAGTAGACATCATCCAAAACCTCCAAAACAGGAGGAATAGCCAAAGGTCTATGTTGAGATAACCAGAGAAATTCCCTAAGTCTTTTCTTGGAGTCTGAAAAGTCTTGGCCTTCCCAGTGGAAGTGCTCTCTCAAAGAGTGTAAGGTTTCCCCAAAGGAAAAATCCTCAGGGGGGGATACAGAAGGAATAGACTGCTCTGCATCCGAATCCTCGAAAGGTGAATAAGAGTGTTCTTCAGCATCAGAATGTTCTGATAAAATGGATTCTTGGTCAGAAGTAGGAGAATCCTCCTCTACTCTGGGTCTCTTGTCCGGAGGGGCCTGGGAGCCTCGGATAAGAGTGATAAGGTCTTCAGCCATTTTAAGCATGTGCTTCTTAGGCGTGGGCCCAGGTCTTGGGCCTTGTGTAGCAGGCCTAGTGAGTTGCTTGGCCGATTTGGCTTTAGTGAAGGCCTTGATAGAGAAAGATGATGAAGGCCTAAATACACCATGGGTGGATGTAGATCTATCCACATTGGTAGGCTCGGCATGAGCAGGGGCTTCGGTTGTAGTCTGGGATAGGGCCGAAGAACCAGCGGTCTCAGGTACAGAAGACCCCGCCGAGGGAGTGTCGTCGGTAGTCAGGGACTGCAAAGGCGTCTCACTGAGAACCGGACCACGTGGAGCTTGTTTGGTGGTGTCGGTGGGGACCTTCTCGACTGACGGTCCTTTTCTTTGCTTAGACATAGCGGTAGTCGGAGTATCCGGCGACATTTTATAATTAAACGCTTTACCAAAAGATAGTGCGTTTATTGAAGGTAGCACAAAAGCGGCAGCCCGAGACGTCGTGGTCTGGGCCCAAACAAGGTATGCAAAGGGAATGGAAATCCTTATGCGGTATTTGCTTCCCACAAGAAATACAATTATTAACTTTTTCTGACATCGGTCTGAGGCAAGAAAAGATTAACGGGTACTTAGCTTTAATGAAGACTTCGGTTCCAAATTTTTTTCGTAATTCAGGAGCTGGCCGACCGGCACTTGCGAACTGCTTCTGCAAAAAGACTGAAGAAGATGGCGTCGGCTGTGTCTTTTATACTCTGGCCTTCCTGACGTCAGAAGAGTACGCGACAACAACCGGACCAAGACTTTGGAATTCGGCCGACCGAGGGACCGCCTGCCGGCTGAAAACCCATATGTGATTACTGCAGCTGTAATGCACGATGAACATTAGGGAATCACAGATCTGTTTTTACCAATCAGAATCATGTTGCTGTATGTTATTTCAACTGTGCACCAAATATCTGCAAACAAAATAAAGTGAAATATTAATAATCTTGCTTACAAATACAGCTCTATACTGCTTCTAAACAGACCACTAAATCATATCTGCAAATGTGCAAAATGAAGTAAAATATTCCTCCTGTTTATATTTGCATATAACTTGTCACTTACTGGTTATCACAGAATAGCAACTGTCAAAGAATCAATACCATGCTGCTTACCACTTTTCCAGTAAACTACTAAACGATACTTCCAAACAAGCAAATAAAAGAGCAGTAGTTTATATTACACAATTTCTTCTTAGTACTGAGCATCACAGAATAGTGCTTGCCAAACAGGGAAGACCATGTTTTCTGAATACCGTTTCCCATTGATCATTTTTTAAAATAACAGCAAGGTAACACTAACATAGTCACTACATACGGTTTCATTTCCCCAATAAGATATTTAAGACCATACTGATGCATGTCACCTTCCCACTGCACAGTGCAATAAATTTTGCTAAATTGTAAAATAAAGTGACTATTCCACTTGCTTATAAAGGTATCAATTACCTATCTTGCTCTCTGCTTTATACAAAGCAGCACACATTTCTGTTTGGCAATGCAATGATGTTCTACTGCACCCACCAGCATGTAAAATATTCTATGGTTATAACTTGTCACAATCTCCTGTCACAGTATAGAGCTTCTCAAGGATTCAAGGCTATGTTACAGTGAGCAATTTTCTCACACCATCTCCTCCCACTTTTTCCATACAATCACCTCACTGCACTCAGATTTAAAAGAGCAAAATCATAGCGCCTTGTGTGTTCCACAAGCCAATGTTCGGAATTAATACTTTTTTCATGTTTTGCACCCTATACTACATATTTGCTAGCTGCTTTTGAGGATCTGTATTATATATTCGAAGCTTCAAAATTTCGAACCTCATATGTTTGATAACATATGAGTGAAACTTGAATCTTCAAATATATAATAAAAACGTAAAAAAAAAAAAAAAACACCTTAATGCTCTGAGCAGGGGGGCAAGCCCCCCCCCCTGCACCCCCCACCCCCTACTTAAATATACCAATTCCGAGACCGTACTTCAGTGCAGACAAGGGAAATTTTCCCATTCTGCGTGTACAGAGCCGTTCCCTTTCACCTTCAAACTTTTCAAAGTTCGATCATATGGTGTCGACCATATGACAATCAAACTTTGAAATATTCGATAATTTAATAGGGACCCGCTTTTGAGGCACATCTGGAGAAAAACTAGAAGTTATGTACTCACCATAACGTTCAATGTATGTGGTCCATCTTGCCTCACATTCTTACTCACGGGTTCGGAGCCGAACATCAGCTCCAACTCGGCCAACTTATTTTTCTAGCACAAAGTCTCTAATTGGCTGGGCTAACCTGGTATCCCATGTTGCACCGCTCCATAGCCCCAGATCTAGTTTGCAGCAATCCATAGTCACACCTCATGCACAACCACAGTTCAATAAGGTAGAACACTATCCAGGGTAGCAAAGAAAAAACAACCAATACCGAAGGGTACTGAAGACCAATGTCTCCACCAAATCCTCCAGGAGGGGGGACAGGTGGGAGGTTACGTAAGAATGTGAGGCGAGATGGACCACATACATCGAACGTTATGGTGAGTACATAACTTCTAGATGTTATGTGGTCCAATCTCGCCTACATTCTTACTCACAGGACAGCGTCCCCAGCACCTCTCTCTTGGGAGGCTCAATGGAAGATGCTCCTGAGAACAGTGGAACCAAAGGAAGCCCGGCCCCTAGAAGCCACATCTAATTTGTAATGAGTAATAAAGGTGTGGGGAGAAGCCCACATGGCCGCAGCTCAAATTTCATCCAAAGATAGCCTGGAATGATAAGCTACTGAAGCGGAAACAGCCCTGGTGGAGTGAGCCTTGACGGGGAACGGTAAATTTCTGCCTGCTGACAAATAGACATAGGAGATGCAATAAGAAATCCATCTGGAAATTGTAATCTTAGAAATAGGGGAACCTGTTCTATTTTCTGAAAAGGACACAAACAGTTGGCCAGACTTACGAAGTTGTTTTGTCCTGTGTAAGTAAAATTAAAGCTGCCTGTGTACGTCCAACTGATGAAATTTAAACTCTGCCTTGTTGGAAAATTGAGGGAAGAAAACTGGCAGCTCAATAGAATGATTGAGATTAACGGCAGAGGTTACTTTCGGAAGAAAGGACGGATTAGGTCTCAAGGAAACCCTGTCCTTATGAAAGATTAAATACGAGGATTTGATGGACAACGCTTGAATCTCCAACACACGTCTGGCTGATGTGATGGCTATTAAGAATGCAGTCTTCCAAGACAGAAATTTTAATTCACAGGTGGCAGCTGGCTCGAAAGGTGATGAAGTCAGGGCCTGTAAGACAAAATTTAAATCCCATGGCATGATGGGTCCTGACACAGGAGGCCGTAGTAACAAGGTGCCCCTCAAAAAGGTCTTACATATTTTATGAGCCATGAGAGAAGGTTCAAGAGGTATGAAAATTAGAAATAGCGGCCAGCTGGACCTTAATGGTCGCAGGAGCAGAACCCTGCTGAAAAAGTATGGATAAAAAATCTAAGACAGCAGGGATGGGGGCTGTGAAAGGAACCAGTCCCTGGTCCTGAGCCCAAATTGAAAATCTTTTCCACTTACTGGAGTAAATCTTCCTGGTAGAAGATTTATGAGAAGAAGATAAAATGTGTACTACCCTCAGGTGAAAAACGATGAAGTCTGACTAAAGATGGAAGTGAAGTAGCCAGGCTGTCAACCTGAGGGTTCGCAGGGAGGGATGGGACTGTCCCGACATGTGTGTCAGTAGGTCTGGTGCTGGGTCCAGAGTCCAAGGACTGTCCACTGCATACTGATGAAGAAAGGAGAACCAGACTTGGCGAGGCCAGTGTGGGGCAATTAGAATCATCCTGCTTCCCGAGGAAATGGCTTTCTGAATCACCCTTGGTAGCAGAGGAAACGGAGGGAAAGCATAGAGCAGACCGGGAGGCCAATCGTGGACTACAGCGTCCCTGGGTAACTCACCCTGTGGGGGGATCAGAGTGAAGTAGTTGCTGCACTTGGCATTGTGGGGATTGGCAAAAAGATCGCAGCAAGGCTGACCCCACCTGTTGAAAATCTGTTACGCAACTTGGCGGTTCAGGGACCACTCGTAAGACATCAGAATAGATCTGCTTAGCCTGTCTGCTATCACACTGGCCTTCCCCGGAATGTGTGTTGCCACTAGGAACCGTCGGGAAGATACTGCCCACTGCCAGACTCGCATGGTCTCTCTGCATAGGGGGAAAGATCTGGTTCCCCCTTGCTTGTTCAGGTACCACACCACAGACATGTTGCCCGAGTGAATCGCAATCGTTCCTAGGGAGAGAGAGCTCTGCAGTGCTTGCAACGCCAGTAACACCGTTCTCATCTCTAGAACATTGATGTGCAGATGTACCTCGTGATCTTGCCACGTGCCTTGGACAGTCCTGCCAAGATAATGCCCCCCCACCCCATCTGGGAGGCATCCGTGGTCACCGTGGCAACCGGTGGCATAGGAATAAACGAATTCTCTTTGTTCAATTTGGTGGAGCGTAGCCACCAACAGAGGTCCTGTTTGCACCGATCGGTGAGTAGGATCAAATGGGACAGGGGAAGTTTCTGAAAGGACCATTGGGCAGAGAGGAGCCGCTGCAGCAGCCTCATGTGTAATCTGGCTAGAGGCACTAACATAATGGTGGCTGCCATGGATCCCAGGAGCTGTAGAACCAATCTGGCCTGAACCTTCTTGAGGGGTAAACACGCGAACCTGACCCTGCAACACCTCTATCCTTTCTTGGGGCAGGAACGCCCACATATGAACGGTGTCTAGCTCTGCGTCTATAAATGTGACACGCTGTGAGGGCAGCAAGGCAGACTTTCCCCAGTTCAAGGTAATTCCTAGTTGATGACAAAGGGCAATGGTCTTTTCCCTGGCCTGAATGAGAAGATGCCTGGTGGGGGCGGTGAGGAGCCAGTCGTCCAGGTATGGAAACACTTGGAATCCTTGACGTCTCAGGTGAGCTGTCACCACTGCCAAACACTTGGTGAACACCCTGGGAGCTGTGGTGAGACCAAAGGGCAGGGCACAAAACTGGAAATGACTGGCTCCCAGCTGGAAGCGTATGTGACTCCTGGATGCCCTGTCCATTTTGATATGGTAGTAAGCATCCTTGAGTTCGATGGAGCACATCCATACTTCTTTTCCCAGTAACAGAAAAATAGATTGAAGGGTGACCATTCGGAACTTGGACTTTAGAACCTAGCGATTCAGTTGGCTGAGATCCAAAATGGGTCTCAGGTCCCCTGTTTTTTTCGGCACCAAAAAGAGTCTTGAGTAAGTCCCTAATCTGATCTGGTCTGAGGGGACAGGCTGGATGACTCCTTTTTACAGCAACTTTGAAATTTCTAGTGTTGCATGATCCCTTTGACTGGGTGGAACATCTGGGATTCTCTTGGCTGGAGGGGGTCTGATAACAAGGGGACAGAATAACCTCTGGGAACTATACGAAGCACCCATCGATCTTGAGTGATACTTGTCCAGGCTTCTGGGTACAATGAAATGCGGCCCCCGACTGGCTCCGGAATAGCACAGTCGGGCAATACATCAGGGACGATGATAGGAAGGCCCGCAAAAGGAATCACGGTCTCCCGAATTGCGAGGGCCTCCTCTGCCCCTAGGGCGGCATCTCCCAGAATAGCCTCCCCCTCCTCTGCCTCTGGAGGGGGACTCACCCTGAGCAGCAGGGAAAGACTTCTGTGACTTTTTGAATCACATTTTTCCTCTCCTCTGAGCCTTGGGGTAAGGCCTAGATGGAAGGGAAAAACAGACCCGTATGGCAGACAGGGTCTTTCCCTCTTGCTCGCATCTGGTGAGGGTGTCTTTCACTTTGGTCCCAAAGAGTGAGGACCCATCAAAGGGGGCGTCAGTGAAGGAAGACTTGAAGGCCTCCGTGAAATGACACAGGCGCATCCAGGCTTGCCTCCTGAGGGCTACTCCTGAGCTAGCTGCCCTGCTCGCCCCTTTGGCTGCATAAGATATGAGCCTCATGGACGAGTTGACAATCGAGCCAAGAGTAGACAACTGGGCGTTTACTGTCTGCGTTAATGCCTCAGGTACGTTACCCGTTAGAGTATCTCCTAACTCTTTAAGGAGATCTCTCTGGAGCCGAGTAAAATGACAAAGATAATTCAGAGACCGAAGGGTGAAGGTCGCTGAAGAGAGGGTACGCTTCCCGTATCGATCCATACTCCTGGACTCCTTGATAGGAGAATGGATGGAGGAAGAAGACTCGGCTACTTCCTGCTGACTGGCCGCCGCCACCACCATGGCATCCACAGAAACCCCTTTGGACAAGAACTCTTTCCCAGGGGGAGCTGAAAGAAATTTATTAAGGCGTCTGGGTACAGGTTCCACTGAGTCAGGAGTCTCCCACACCCTTCGACAGATCAAATCTAGGAGCTCATCGAAGGGTGGAGACACCCAGGAGGCGGAGGGTTGAGCCCCAAAGGCCTTGAGAAATACCGACTCCTCCACAGAGGGGGTTTTGGATGACCAGCTGCCTCTCTGCCTCAAAATCTCCAGGATGTCGGAGAAAGAGACGTCATCGGAGGACGACTTGTGGGACCCCTCTGACTCTTCAAGGTCGGTATCAGAAGTGAGAGACTCGTCCTGGGAGTCTATGTTCTTCCTCTTGCACAACTTCTTTCTTGGGGGCTCCTCGGGCACAGACTCCGAGGGGCCCTCAGAAAGTTGGGGACCGCTCATGGGGGTATCCCCAGACATTGGGGCTCCGCCATCAACCGATAGGGGACATCAGAGGCTCTCACCGGTGTGGAAGGGGATGGAATGACCGATCCGGGTGATGTCACTGAAGATCTGGTCAGTGCGCTCCTCATGGCCTCGAAGGCGGGTCCCCCCGAATCCGAGGACCGACCAACCTCTGAGGCCACGAACTTCCCCGAGCCAAAGCGCCGAGAGGGAGGCTCGGAACCGACAAAAGTCCCAAAGTATCCCCCTCGGGCCGACAGAGGAAACACGAGTTCCGAAACCAGAGGACGGAGCCAACATGGTTGGAGCCGACGTCGGCACCGATAAAGCCTTAAGAGGTATCAGAGCCGGCAGAACATCAACCGGATCAGAACACTCCGGCTCTGGCTCCGAAGACAAGGAGGTGCTCGGAGTAGGAACCACTGGTGCACTCATCGGGACTGGCTCCGGAGCCGACTGGGTCAGAGCCGAAAATAATTTTGCCAACACAGGCGACTGCAGGAGCCTCTGGACCACCCTATCCACATCCAAATCAGAGAGTCTGGAGGATTAGGAGGAGAGAGAAGGTGACTGTGATCTCCTATCTGGAGATCCATGTCTAACACTAGGAGACCGGCTCCGAATGGGCTCTAACAGAATTGGAGCCGAGGCTGATTCAAGAACCACAGCTACCTCCTGCGGCCCCGAGGACAAGGGAGCCGAGGAGGTATAATCCAATTTGGTAGTCTTCTCCGGTGGCTCCGATAAAACAGATGGAGCCGGAGATCTCTTCTTAGCCTTAGAAGTCTTGGCTTTAGTTTGTGAACCAGAGGAAGAGTCCAAGGACTCCTCGAAGGAAGGCTTTAGAAGACCCTTCAGTATAAGTTTATTTTTTCTTTCCTGTAGCACCCTCGGACTGAAGGCATGACAAAAGCTACAGGACTCTTGTAAATGTATAGCCCCCAGGCAGTATACACAAACGGAATGTCCATCTGTTATGGACATCTTGTAGCTGCATTTAGAACATTTCTTAAACCCAGAGGGTTTATGTTCCTTTTGATCCTTTGACATATCAATGGCCACTGCACACAACACAAACAAACAGCAGGACCCTAGTCCAACAACGGTTAAGGCAGGAAACTACCGCTAACAACTACTGACAAGAATCTCTAACTCAAACGATTCTTGACATGACTAACCCACACACACAGAAGCGAGGAAAAAAATGCTTTTTACACAGGAAATTAGGTCAAAACTATACAACGGAGGGAGGACTAGGTCCTCTAATTTAAACGGGCCTAGCCCATAGGAATAGAGGGATACCAACAATCACTCACACCACAATACACGCTAAACAACAAGAGCAAATAGCTATTAAAATAGCTTTTGTAAGGAAAAAACACAATATTCAGTGATAAAAAAAGTTTTAAAGCTACTTAGCCACAGCCAAGCGAGACCACGTCCTAGCTACACGAGCGGCAAACGAGATCTGGGGCTACGGAGCAGTGCAACATAGGATACCAGGTTAGCCCAGCCAATTAGAGACTTTGTGCTAGAAAAATAAGTTGGCCAAGTCGGAGCCGATGTTTGGCTCCGAACCCGTGAGTAAGAATGTAGGCGAGATTGGTCCACATAACATCTACAGATTTTACTTGTAATACTATAAAACTGTCATACAAATGAAGTACAGTGAGTATACTTTTTAAATTTGATGTGAACAATGGCCAGCAGAAGGATGTTCTGCATTACAGACTATGGGACAACATTTTACAACTCTGATGATGTGCTCTATACTCAATTTTGCTTTTCATCAAAGACAATGGCTACCTAAACAAGGGCCTGATAATGATCAGGTAAAGGTTATCATAATGTATACAATTAGAGATATAAAGCAGCATCAGAGAGAGAGAGTAGCAAAAATAAACAAAGTGGTTTTCAACAAGTAATTTCAGCTAGTCAAACATATACGTTAACTTAGTCAATGAGCAAACCTACACAGACAATGCTGAGTTACATCAGAGGAGTCCCTGCATACAAGGCTAATCTGTTTTTCAGATTTTCAGCAGGTGCTTTCTGATTTAGGACTCTTACAATGTACTCTACAGGCACAAATATACAAAGTGCATTTTTAAATACTCACATTCTACTTAACCACTGTCCATTTAAACTAAAAAGAACAAGTAGCATGGAAAAATACATAATTTCTTGGGTTTGTAATAAATGTAAATCAGAAACCTATTTGCACTATAAAAAGTATTTCCTTTCTTAAAACTATAATGAAAAAAGCAAATTTACACTAGTATTTTATTACTACTTATTTTCATTCATTTCTTTAGTTAAAATACAAAGTGCAATTTTCCAAGAATCTGGATTACCTATCCGAAATATGGAATGTAAGAACTGAAAAGCAAAGTCATCTTGTTCTCATACTGCCTCATGAATAACAATTGTGCATGCAAACATGGAAAACCTTCCCATTTTACTTAAGTATAGCATAACTAGTTACTCTAAGGTCGAACTAGTTCAGTTTTAACTCTGATTAATGGTACTCCACATCTACATTTATCTAGCTACTTACCATATAGCGTAATCATAAAGGAGAAAAACTGTTTTCCAATATTCCCTAAATGTCACTCCACAAAATATTATCATGAGATTAAATGTAGAGACCTGAGTTTTCACATTTCAATTATATGAGAAAATGAAATAATATTGGCCTTACTTTGGTGAGCTGTATTTCCATTAGAATATCATGAACTCTGCCAGTTCCGCCCTGTGTTCGCCAAGTGTTCTGAGGTCGATTGGTAACAGAAGTCCTAGAAGGGGAACTCCGAGCACTTGCAGAACCAGACCTAATTCTAAACATATGAAACAAGGAAACAATTCTCAAAACTGCAGACAAAAGTTTAGACAAACTAAATATGTACTTTTGTACGAATGTCTGCAAAAACCAACACACATTCTATTGTGACAGAAAAGCTGAAACTTTAGAAAACAACTCCTAGAATGCCAAAGACAGCTTAAACACAGTCAACTTTTAATAAAACTAAAGCACCTAAAGTTGACAAACTTTGCACTCATTCAGATAAGGGTCATAATTTATTCTAGACTCACTTATAAATACCCTCTCTTCAACCTCCCTCCAAAACTACCACTAATTTATCAGAAATAATTAAGAACCAACATAACAGATTACCACTGGCAATGACTATTTCATTCCATTTCCTGTAACTGCTCAAGAAGATTAACATTTTCCCTGGAACAAATTATTATGTAAAAGACTGATAAACATATACAATATTGGGAGAATCTTTATAATAAAGAGAACAAATCAAAAACAAAAATCCAAGTCTGGTGACTATAGCCCAGCAATATTTACACAAATAGAGATCATGTTTCATAAACATGACAAAGTATTCTAAAGTACTAGTAACTGATCAAGGTCCTTCTGTCAAAGTTGTGTCATCAAATTTGGCAAAATGGAGCTCATTTGCAACCACTTTATACTCTGGTACCACAGAACTTCACATAGATAAATCAAAATACAGATTTTTTTTACCTGAATGGAAATACAGTAAATCAAAGAAATGTGATCTCAGTGGTGCAATGTCATGAATAGAATTTCACAAATATATGAGTGGGCCAATGTGTGGTGCCCTAACAAGTTTTTGCAATTTTAACATGCTACTTTGTGCCATGTTTTTGCATTTCTGTCAACTGCTATGCATCAAAACATGAAATAGAGGCAGTGCAATTGCACCTCTGTTAGACTCACAGTTGGCAGATACTATAAATCTAGTAAAACTTTCTTTAAAAGAGGATTAGAAACAGTTTATTTAAAATGAAGATTTAATTTACTCTAAATTATCACACCGCCATTTTTTTAAATAATCACATCTTTCACAATTGACTGTACACTTTTTTGTTATAAACTGCCCACCCAATGACTGATTTGTTGCAAAACACAGCTACTAATTAACAGAGCCTTCTGCATGAGACTCCTGACCAACAGGTATTTATCTAACACTTTCATTGGTGGCCTAGTCTAATACAATCTATTAGTGTGCTTCATGCTGACAGTAGACTATACAGTAAGCCTGCCCAACCTGTCCAACCCAGCTCCTGCAGTAAGAAACCAATCAAGATGTAATACAAGCCACTAGCAGTGAATCAAGGCAAAGCTTTACAAAAAAAACTGCAGGTTAGACTCCAAATCAATCTAAGTGACTGTAATATGGCAACAAGCATAAGGAACTTCCAACTTCAGTCCTATAGCTATTCATTCCCCCATTTCCAAGCTCCTAGAAAATGTGTACACATCTAGCTTCTAAAATTCCTTCTCAAAAATCAAATCCTTTCTGAAAGTCAGCATGGTTTCAGACCCTGCCATAGTACTTCAATTGCACTTATATCCTTTATGGATCTAGTTAATAAAGCTAACAACTCCGGAAAAATTGTCTCTTCCCTATTTCTGGATTTGTCTAATGCCTTTGATACTCTCTCTTACACACACTTCTCCTTTCCCAACTTTCTAACATTGGACTTCCTACTAAATCTCTTAATCGGTTCAAAAGCTACTTACCTGACAGAGAACATGCTGTAAAATGGCAACGAGCTATATCCCCATATATGCATAACCCCACTGGTGTCTCCCAAATCTCCATACTAGGACCCCTATTCGTTAACATTTTCATCAAAACCCTCCACCTATCATTCCAACAAGGGTCTCTTGTACAGAACACAGATAACTCCACTATTATCTGCTCTTCCAACAACTTTACTCAACAACAACAAATTACTGAATCGGCATTTACTGCAGTAGAGACTTGGGCTTCACAACTACCACCTGTCTTTAAACCCAAGTAAAACCAAGCTCATGATTTTCACCGCAAAGAAAAACACTCCCATTAACAAAACTCAGTCCAATATTTTCTCCTCCAAACAACACCAGAATTGAATTAGGCACCCAACCCAAACTATTAGGCGTTATAATTGACTAAACCCTACAATTTAACCTACACATACAAAATAACATTAGCAAAACTCACAGAAAACGGGGACTACTCTATAAACATAAAAATTTCCTCTCTCTCCACACTAAACAAGTACTTGCATCGACTTATCTACTTCCTTCTCTAGCCTATGGTGCCCCCTTACTAACTAACCTCCAATCCTCCATCACATTTAAACTAGAAACACATTACAAGATAGCTAAATTCGCTACAAATAAACATCCCTCCACTCACCACTGCATTCCTCTAAAAAAAATATTAGACTGGCTCGAATTTCATCACTATCTTACTTATCTCCAAGTTAACCATCATAGATAAATTACTTGCTAATTCTCAAGACTGCCCTGTCCTAAAGTCCTTATTTTCCCATTATAACCCCATTAGATCCCGAAGATCAGAAAACCAACATCATCTCCAAATTCAAAAGCCTAAATTATCTACTGGTCAACAACTATACTCTTGGGTAATAGCTAAGACCTGGAATAGCCTTCCCTCAGCCATTTGTACTACGCAGTGTACTGCCTTCTTTAAAACTACCCTACGGCAACACCTTTATTCCATATGGATCTGTAATTGCATTAATCCTCCTCCAGCCACTACCGAGAACTTAGAGCCTTTCAATTATTTCATTTTTCTTTGTTACTCTTATATTCTATTACTACTAATGACATTCTCCTGTGATTTCTATCTTTATTACCTCTACCCTTTCAACCCTTTTTTCTGTTCCACTAACAACTTCCTACATGCTTCCTTATCATCTTCTCTCTTATTTTTCCTTTCTTACTCTATAATTAATGTAGCCTCTACATTTCTTCCCTTCCCTCAATCTCAGCTCTTCTTCCGTAATCACTGCATCTCATTTTCACTCAGACTACTATATTCAACTTCAGATGAATAATATTATTTTAATATATTAGGTGTATCTGGTGTGTAAGCATAAGCTTTTTTTCTTCTTTATTTTTGCATTAACTATAGTTCTGTTACATTGTATCAGGTTTTTATAATGTATGTATATTTTCTGGCACTTTTTAACTGCTCAGAGTTGAATAAAACAATAACTGAATTCAGTTCAGAATACAGTTTGAATAAATTGCATTTATTTAAACTGTATTTGCTTTAATATTGCTACACACTCAAGTGTGCTAGCTTTTCCTGCCTTTTCTGTAACTAGTCTAGTCCAGATACAGATTTGCTGTATCCAGGACTGTGTGTAAGCTTCTGAGCCCCCCAAGCCTTTCTGTGTTAGAGGGAAGCCTTCTAGCCTATCAGTGGGAGTGGTAAGCACCAGACAGCCTATTTACCACAAGAGTAGTTTCTGGCCCAGAAAATTGTAGTTTATTGGCCGTTTGGGCAGTTTTTCCATCTCTTTCAACTTTCTGATCTAAAAGGCCACATTTGCGCTCGTTTCCCACCTTTCCTGTAGCTAGTCTAGTCCAGATACAGTTTTGCTGTATCCAGGACTGTTTGTAAGCTTCTGAGCCCCCCAAGCCTTTCTGTGTCGAAGGGAAGCCTTCTAGCTTATCAGTGGGAGTGATAAGCACCAGGTAGCCTATGTACCACAAGAGTGGTTTCTGGCCCAGAAAATTGTAGTTTATTGGCCATTTGGGCAATTTTAGACCAGAAAGTTGAAGGAGATGGAAAAAAGCCTGCATTTGAGCTTTTCCTGCCTTTCCTGAAACTAGTCTAGTCCAGATATAGATTTGCTGTATCCAGGATTATATGTAAGCTTCTGAGCCCCCTCCCCAAGCCTTTCTGTGTTGGAGGGAAGTCTTCTAGCTTATCAGTGGGAGTGGTAAGCACTAGGTAACCTATCTACCACAAGAGGAGTGGTTTCTGGCTCAGAATTTGTAGTTTATTGGCCGTTTGGGCAGATTTTTGATCTCTTTCAACTTTCTGGTTTAAAAGCCTGCGTTTGTGCTTGTTTCCTGCCTTTCCTGTAACTAGTCTAGTCCAGATACAGATTTACTGTATCCAGGACTGTTTGTAAGCTTCTGAGAGGTGCCAAAGTCTGCTCTTCAATTTTTCCCTTAGATCTGCTAGTTCTCTTCTCTCCTGCACTTTTACTAGCTTATTAGTCTAGCACTTTACCATACCTTTCTTCTTGTAGCAATTACTGTAGCACATGAAAGTGCTACCAGCACTAAATGTTCTACAAGGAAACGGCTCCAGTACTTATTATTAATGCCCCACCCATCCAGGCATGTCTAAAGGTCAGTTCCCTATGCTTTATCCTATTAACCTGGTGAACTTGGGCATCCTGAGGCAAGGTAGCAACTGCCTCATGTACACCAACAACCCTCACCTCTTACCTCCCCAACACTCAGACTTGCGAGAGATGCACTTATATATCCAAAATGGAAGACACACACTCTCCAGCCAAGACCGGAGTAGCTGGTCAAGAGGAGAAGGTCAACACTTGCACTGCACCACACGACATGGAACACATAGCCCTCCAGAACACACACCAGCACTGCCTTTACATAAAAACACAATCCACACACCCACCTTCGTGGAGGCTCTCAATAAATATCTATCCAAACAGCAGCGACCTCCAAGGCAGAAACTCACTCAACCACCACAACACAACACTAATCACGAGACACATAACTCTCCTAAACAGTGTGTCACTCAACCAAAGCCCCTAAGGCAAAACAGCATGCCCAGCACACTAGTCATAGGTGACTTGATAGTGAGGCACACTGATGTCCCACTCACTAGGCTGAATAAGGAGAAAGTAACAGTCAGCTGCTCCTCAGGTGCCAGGATCTGCCACATAATGCACGCACTCAGGTCCCTCAAAAACAGGTACAAATATGACTCTGTCATTGTACATGTGGGTGTGAATGACCTGATACATACCATCCTGGACTACATGAAAAGAGACACAGAGGAGCTCTCGGATTATGAAGATCAGGAGGGTATTACCCTAGCCCTGAGCAGCATCCTACCATCACCCAGAATGATACCACGGCACAAGCAGAAAAATGACTGATTTCAACAACTGGCTACATTTCTGGTGTCATTCTAAGGGGATCCAGTATCTGTCTGCCTGGGATGATGATTGACAGACCTCAATGCTTTGCCAAAGATAGCCTGCATCTGTCACTCCTGGGCTTCCGGATGCTGGCCAAGGCTCTTGCCACTCCTATAGTGCCTTTTTTAGCCGGTGTTCCAAAGACCAAATTACCACCATAACAGCTACAAACAAATGCAATCTGAGGGTCATGCTACTCAACGCTAGAAGTCTAAATCTCAAAATGCACTCGCTCGAAGCACTGCTTAAAATGGAGAACATCGACATCTGTGCTATAACAGAGACCTGGTTCAAGGCAGCAGAAAGCACCCCTGCACCACCAGGCTAAAACTCATTCCACACCTTTTGGCCCCAGAACTTGGACCGTAGCTCCAAAGGGGGTGTTGTTTCCATATTCATAAAGGATGCACACACCTTCAGACTAGTAGTCCAACATAACGCATCAGAGATACGTCAGGTGCAGCTAACATTGGGTAGGACAGCGATTCAGGTCGTAGGCTGTTATAGGTCCCCAACCATGTTCCAAGACTCATACTCCATGTTCCTAAGCACCCTGGAGAATATTAGAGTCCAACCTAACACTCTCATACTGGGCAACTTCAACTACCTCTCCATTAACTGGGAAAACTACTCGTATAACAATACACTTGCCCAATGTTTCCTGGAATTCAATAATTCCAATGCCCTGGACCAGCTCGTTCTTACCCCCACTAGAGGTAGCAACATCCTTGACCTGGTCATTAGTAACATGGGCGACTGTTGCTCTACACCAATAGTTAACTCCTTCCTGGTTACATCCGACCACAATCTAATCACCTTGGAAATCCACCCCAAAGGTAACCACCATGAAAAACTTCTCCAAAGCTAACTTTGGGCTTCTAAAAACAGAGGTTGATAACTTCACGGCACCCTTGCAAATGGAGAGTAGTTGCATGACCGCTGAATCATACACCAATGCACTGTACGAACATGTAAAAAATGCAAAGATTTCATCATACCCAATAGAACCAAGATGCTCTCCTCCAAAAAAAGGAAGCCAATCTGGTGGTCCCCTGCCACAAACAAACTCTACAACAGAAGGAGGAAACTGATGCAGAATAAGGTGAAGTCCCAAGACTGGAAAAACTCCCTTATCAGCCTCAACAAAAAGTTGAGATCCCTCACCAAATCCTCTAATGCTAGCTATGAAAACAGAATTGCAGCAGATAGTAAAGACAACCACAAGGCCTTCTGTAGTTATGTAAAGAATCTCCACGGCATTACCCAGATTTGCTCTGAGCTACTGCGCAATGGTATTGCCTATACAGAACCAACAGATATTGCCAATATAGTGGCCGACAGACTCAGTGCCAACTTTACCCCCCCCCCCAAAGGACCAATCACAATAACAGTAGATTGCCAGGCACCCAGTATTACTGCTGCACAGGTTAAAACAGCACTGTCCAAGGCCAAGAATACAGCTTCTATGGGACCTGACTATATTCCTGGTTGTGTTCTAGATGAACTACAAAGTGAACTGGCACCTCACCTGTGTGCCCTGTTCAATCAGAGCCTCACCTCAGGCTTTGTCCCTACCAAATGGTGCACTGCTCTATAGTCATCCCTCTCCATAAAGGAGGAGTGACTACAGACCTTGGGAACTATCGCCCAATTAGCCTGACAAGTCTGATATGCAAAGCTATGGAACACATCATCATGGACCTAATAAGCAAGGATATAGACAACTCAACAAAAGGAACCTGCACAAAAGTTACTTGTAAAAATCAATCAAATAAGTGCAGAAATACGAAGAGGTTAGACCACTAGAACATATCCAAAGCATTTATTGTAGCCACAAACGGAAAAAATACACGTAACTGCCAAAGATGAACGCTTTTAAAATCCTTCCATGCGTTTTCGTCTATTCATTGACTTCATCAGATAAATGCAATTTGTATTTATCTGATGAAGTCAATGAATAGACGAAAACGCATGGAAGGATTTTAAAAGTGTTCATGTTTGGCAGTTACGTGTATTTTTTCCGTTTGTGGCTACAATAAACGCTTTGGATATGTTCTAGTGGTCTAACCTCTTCGTATTTCTGCACTTATTTGAAGGATATAGACAATCTCCAAACCTTGGATTCCACACAGTTTGGTTTTGTGAAGGGGAGACCATGCCTGCTCAACTTGGTCAACTTCTCTGTGTCAAGTCAACAGAGCTGTGGATGAAAGTAAGGTGGTTCATACAGCCTACCTTGATCTGGCCAAGGCCTTTGATACCATTCCCCACACAGCAATCATAGAAAAACTCACTAAGCTAGGCATCAACCCCTATATCACTAGGTGGGTTGCAAACTGGCTCACAGATAGAACCCACAGTGTGAAAGTAGCTGACTCTAAATCAGACTGCCGACCAGTCACGAGTGAAATCCCACAGGGATCGGTCCTGGGTCCTCTCCTGTTTGGTATCTACTTCTCAGAAGTCCAGCCCAACATGAAGGGACTCTGGCTGACAAATTTCGCAGACGATTGCAAGTTGGGAGCCATTATTAACTCCCCAACTGATGTTAACCTCCTACAGAAAGGTCTCACTGAGACCAATGACTGGTGTCAGAACCATGGCCTTAAGCTCAATGCCAAAAAATGTGTTGTCATCTCTTTTGGGAAAAACTCAGTTCCCATGAATTACCACATTGATGGTAGTCAACTGAACACCGAAGGCGTTATAATAGATCTGGGAACATAGGTTGACAGCAACCTCTCTTTTGACCATCACATTGCCACTGTGGTTAGAAAGTCCTTCTATGTGGCAAATCTCATTACTAAGGGTTTTGCATCCAGGAAGAAAGAGGTCATTTTCTCCCTCTACTCTTCCCTCATTAGGCCAATCATTGAGTACAATGCCCCATTTGGCATGTACCTCACTAGACACCTGCAACAACTGGAGAGGCTGCAAAAGTACCTCACCAAGAGGATCCTAGACCTTAAACACTTGTCCTACATAGACAGACAAAAAACTCCCAACTAATCTCTGTCTCATATCACCTATTTAGAGCCGATCTCTGCTTGACTTACAAAGCCATGTCTGACTCAGCTCTGTTAGAAATGCTACATCTAAAGAAATCTCAATCCCTCCACAGAACACGTTCCAGAGACCTCAACCTCATTACCACAATCAACAGAACGTGCTGGAGGGACAGGTTCATAACCCAGAGACTGCCTATGTTATGGAATAGACTTCCCATACATGTCAAACAGAGCACCTTAATGGCCCTCTTCAAGAGAAATCTTGATGAGTGGATGGGAAATAGAAAATTCACCCCAGGGATCACTCCAGTGGCTTTACTTGACACCGGCACTGGGACCTAAAGTTGGGTGGCACTATGCCAGGGTAATCCTATAGGCTAGGCTTGTAATGGCTCCAGGGCCATTAGTCTAGTACACACCTATGAACCTATGTATCAAGTGTTGTATATATTCCAGGTGTTTTTCTGTCAGCATTTTTTTCCTCTATTGCTCCTGTATATACAGTGAATATAAAAAGTTTACACACCCATGTTAAAATGGCAGGTTTTTGTGATATAAAAAAATGAGACCACAATACATTTCAAAACTTGTCCCACCTTTAATGTGACCTATAACCTGTACAATTCAATTGAAAAACAAACAAATCTGTTAGTGAAAAAAATATAAAAAATAAAAAAAATGTACAATAAGCTGGTTGCATAAGTGTGCACACCCTTAAACTAATACTTTGTTGAAGCACCTTTTGATTTAATTACAGCATTCAGTCTTCTTCGTTACAAACCTGCCATCAATTAAATGACTCTGATTAACCCCAAATAAAGTTCAGCTGTACTAGTAGGATTTTTTCCTGACATTTACTCAGTTGCCTGCTACAGCAAAAGCCATGGTATGCAGAGAGCTTACAATGCATCAAAGGGATCTCATTGTTGAAAGGTATCAGTCAGGAGAAGGGTACCAAAAAATTTCCACAGCATTAGATACACCATGGAACACAGTGAAGAAAGTCATCAAAAAATGAAGAAAATATGGGACAACAGTGACATTGCAAAGAACTGGATATCCCTCCAAAACTGATGAAAAGACAAGACAAAGACTGGTCAGGGAGGCTGCCAAGAGACATACAGCAACACTGAAGGAGCTGCAGAAATTTCTGGCAAGTACTGGTTGTGTACTACATGTGACAACAATCTCCCATATTCTCCACCTGTCTGAGCTATGGGGTAAGGGTTGCAAGACAGAAGCCTTTTCTTACACAGAAAAACATCCAGGCCTGGCTAAAATTTGCAAAACAATACATGAAGTCTCCCAAAAGCATGTGAGAAAATGTGTTATGGTCTGATAAGACCAAGGTTGAACTTTCTGGCCACAATTCCAAAAGGTACGCTTGGCGCAAAAACAACACTTCGCATCAGCAAAAAACACCATCCCCATGGTGAAGGGTAGTGGTGGCAGTATCATGCTTTAGAGTTGCTTTTCTTCAGCTGGAACTGGGGCTTTAGTCAATGTGGAGGGAATTAAGAACAGTTCCAAATACCAGTCACTTTTGGCCCAAAACCTTCAGGTGTCTGCTAGAAAGCTGAAGATGAAGAGGAATTTCACCTTTCAACACGACAATGACCCCCAAGCATGCATACAAATCAACAAAAGAATGGCTTCACCAGAAGAAAATTTAAGTTTTGGAATGGCCCAGCCTGAGCCCAGACCTAAATCCAATAGAAAATCTGTGGGGTGACCTGAAGAGGGCTGTGCACAAGAGATGCTCTCGCAATCTGCAGACTTGCAGCGCTTTTGCAAGGAAGAGTGGGCAAATATTGCCAAGTCAAGATGTGCCATGCTGATAGACTCCTACCCAAGAAGACTGAATGTTGTAATTAAATCAAAAGGTGCTTCAACAAAGTATTAGTTTAAGGGTGTGCACACTTATTCAACCAGCTTATTGTACGTTTTTTTATTTTTTATATTTTTCCCCTAACAGATTTTTCAATTGAATTGCACAGGTTATAGGTCACATTAAAAGTGGGGAAAAGTTTTGAAATGATTTATTGTGGTCTCACTTTTTTATATCACAAAAACCTGGCATTTTAACAGGGGTGTGTAAACTTTTTATATTCACTGTATTTAAAATGTATGCCTTGTTTTACCATGTATTCTAGGTTGCGTTTCATGTGGATATTTTCTCCCCAGGCCTGTATTGAAAATGGGGTCTTCTTGGTCCAGTGGAATTTCCCGATAAACAAATGCCAATAAATAAATAAGGTACAGCCATTCTGACCTCTGCCTGGCAAATTCTCCTTTTCAGTATCTACCTCTGTTAACTTCTCCACTGGGTCATACAAGTTAATAAAATGTGACTAACAGTTAGTTACTAATGTCTTTTGTAAGGACACAATAACATTTACCCACTCAGTGCCAACCTATTAATCTTAATATGCAGTTAAGGATTATATCTCAAGTGCTTTTTTATTGTACTTTAGCTCAAAGACTTAGGCTGTTTCTCTCCTCACAGGATGAGTAAGTCAGCTGTGTCTTCCTCAGACAGCTATCTGATCTTGGATCATCTGATTCACAGTCACGGCTTCATCCCCTTGTACCACGAAGACAGCTTTCCAAGAACTTAACACTACTGAAATGAAAACAAAATATCAATACTACAGCAAAAGTACCGAACACTGTGACCTGGCTTCAGTGTTACTCGGTCTATGGGAAACCTGCATGGAGAAGAAAATATACTCAATAAGCTCATAGCAAACACAGTCTGAGATGTACAGGTTTCCTATTCCCCTCCTGCAAGGATTGCTTTTCAGTATTAACTGCCTCATGAGGCTAAGGATGGTAAACAGGTGATGGTTCTGATCTTGATTCAAAACATACTGTTCCTCTTCATAACTGGGTATCCTAGCATGACTCCGATTACCAGCAGAGGACTATATTTTGTTCTGCTAATGTCATTCTCTGTGTCACAGATTCGTCTGTTTCGTGACTGGACTAGAAAAAGGAAAGTAAGACAACTTGCAAGTGCAAGATTAAGGCTTGCTAGGAGAATTTATCTTCTGTACTTTTTCAGTACGCTGCTTCCAGTAAATGCCTTTGGTGTTTGAATTTGAGAATCTTTTGACCCTGGTTGCCATGAGCTCTTATACAGCATCATTAGTTTCCACTGTCTGAAATGGTGTATGGGATGCTAAACGTTCAGGTTTTACTTTGTCTACTAGTGTATCATTCTTATGGCTAAGAGAAATGTACTGGTTCTACTACAGCAGATCTGGTGGCAAATGAGATCTGAAGCAAGACAGGGGCATTATAAGTAAGGGAAGGAGCTTGGAGCTCAGGCCCATAGCTGGAAAATGCTGCTGTGTCAGATCCAATGTGGATCCAAAACCCACAGGTTGAAGACCAAATGAAGTAAGCTACTTCAGATCAAATATTTTTACCTTAGATCTGCTTCAGATTTGGAACACCTAGAGGAGCTCTATATGCTACCTTAGGGTGCTCTTCACTAAGAAGTAGGAGTAATCAGCACTGTTTTAAGAATGCACTTTCTTGATTACGGAATGGTGATACCATCCTTATAGCATTCACATCAGTTATGTTTGGGGATATTCACCTGCAAAACAATGCACACTACTACTCTCTCAAAATCCCATCCTTTCACGCACCATACTAATTATTCTTTGTAAAAGACACTCTATAGCCATTTCAAACAAATCCAGGTTAAGTGTGAAACTCTGCCTAGTCTCCCCCTCCCTAGAATCATCCTCTCTGATCTTCACTCATTTACCAAGACCATAATCCACAGCCTCCTGTACAATGCATTCACCCCACTACAACACTTCCCCTTTCCTACCATCTCCAAACCATCAAACAGAAACTCCCATCCTATGCTATCAAAAGCATTATGACTCTCCATCATACCACCTTAACACTTCTCCTCTAAATTCCATCCACTTTACAAAATTCAACATTCTTCTCTAATGATCTGCTGATGTCCTTCCTTAAAAAAAAAAAAAAAAAAAAAAGACTCGCCTGACGACACTTCAGCACATAATGAAACTGACTTACAGTAATACCTCTCAACCTCTGAGCAGTAAAAAAATCATAGTGACTACCTTTAAAATTATAGGACATGACCCAAAAGAGGAGCGACTTGTTCAATAAAGTTGAAGACAGAAAAAAGCGCTTTAAAACTCAGAGAAAAAAATCAGTTAAGCTCCTTGTTACAGTTTCTTTATCACAAACATACTGACCACTTTCATTTATAGGCAAACTTTTTTTTTATATTGCTCAGATACCCATCCAGTCTCCTAGCCTTCACATACCTTCGAATACCTGATCACCTCCACTACTTCTTCCCAGTAATACTACCTTCTTTAACTCACCCCTCTTCGTTCAACATCTCCCTTTACAATCTACTAAATACCCTCCCAGGTATAATTCCTCATAAAACATTCTAAATGCTTCCCTATTTTCCCTAGTCTTAACCATCTTTTCCTCACCTCCTCTTTTAATTTTTCTCACACAAGGTTCCTGCTTCTTACCTTTCAATTTACAGTATAAATATCAACCTTTTCCTGTCCCCAGTGCCTAGCTCCTTTCCATGCTTATCTTTGAATGTTATCTTTGAATCATTTCACTCCTTCACCTGACTCATCTGGTCCAAGTCCTTTTCTAACTCCTTCTCCATTAACTGCACCCTACTACTCTTCAACCTATGCAACCTTTTCAAGTCCCATCACTTTTTCTTCTTACTCCCATCTCATCTCTTTGCCCCATTGTTCAACCCCTCTATATTGCCTTTATTCCACCCCATTAATTATACCCCCATCCCACTTCCTCCTACTCCTCCATTCTCTTTCAGTACCTTTTTCTCCATCTCCTGCAACCATTCTACCTGCCTAATATCTCATCAATGCCCTGGGTTTCCTCTCCATATCAGTCTCTCCCTCCCAATCCATTACCATGATACCATGGTCCGACAAATGACGTCTTGTTACTGCCATATCTTTGAGTTCTCCTGTCATTTTTTATTCACCAAGTACCTATGAAACCTACTTCCCCATCTCAGCTCATTTCTCAAAAAAATACAAAATAAATACCCTCTCCTTCTCCAACACTATCCACACACCCACTAAACCTGTCCTCTCCATCACTTCCTGACATTCTTTGTGGAACTCATTTCTCTTAAATAATGTATCTTTGTCCAGCCCTGTTCAACAGTGAAATTCCTCCAGTATTACTCAGTCCTCTCTGTTCACAAATCTCTTTTGTAGTACTTATACATTCCTGAACTACTACTTATCTATCTTGATATGGTCCACAGAGTACTACTACTATCCTCTTCCCCTCTCTGTCTCACATTTCACCCACCCATCTTCCCTCAGAATACTTAGTAAACTTCTTATCTCACTTGTGTGCTCCTCTAAGATCCACACCTTTCTCTTCCATCCCCCATTGCAAATACCTCTGAACACTTAAAATCCCTTCTTTCTATTTTCAGCACCTCTTCTTTTCTTCAACTTTGGCTCCAACAGCACAATGCGAATTCCACCTTCTCTCTAGCTTGCCTGCTAATTATCCTTTTTCCCTCTTAATCAGGTTCCCCATTCCCACATTCCAGCTGACTAAGCTAAAACTCCTAACCCCAACAATACATCCTCCCTGCACCATCATGTCTAGAACTAATGGGAGTCTTGGGTAGAGATGCATGCTCCATGTAAGCCCCAAAAACAATAAGAAAGCCAAGCCTTACTAGTTCCTATTGAAAATGAGTAATGTAGCACCCATCAAACTGGGCCTGTTTTACTACTTATTCATTAAACTCGCAACTCCCTTGTCACCTCTTCTGTTTCTAAAGATCCATGATCAGTTATCTATCTGCTGCCTAGGATGTTGTTCATTACTGTGGCTATTTACTTTCAACTGTTTCCTAAATTACTCTTATAGTCTCTCTTCTCACCCCCCTCAAAAACAAAACTTCACCATGTGGTCTCCACAGTGACTTTTCTTTCCTTTTTCCATAACACTATCCTAATTAGCAGATGATAAACCCGTAATCGGTGTTCTGTAACTACTTAGTGTAACATTTCAGTGTCATTCTAATTTTTTAAATCTACATAGTGATTATGTAAAGGAAAAGTTAATTATCATATTGCACACTGTTTAATAAAGCACACATAAAATAATAAATTGTTCACACATTACTTGTGAATCACGCAAACCCACTGAACACATTCCCACTCAAGATTATCCATGGAGCACTGGGAAAATTGCTCATAGTCAGAAAGCAGGCAAATGGAGGCCAATGGAATTGAAATCTGGACTACAGGAAGCATCTTGTTAACCAGCTCATTGCCTTAATCCATTGTGCAAACTGTAAATTCACTTCACTGGTTCCTTAGCCATTCCAGAAACCATCTGTTTCAGCCACTGGTATTTAACAGTCTGTTCCTATTAGCATTCAACACCATCACCACTCATTATTTATAAGCAAATGTATTCTTAGTTATGTTTCCCCGTTCTCAACTTCTCCCTCCCAGTGTCAAACAGAGTCACACACCCTTTTCCTATTTACTTACAGTTACACTACACTACTCAAATTATTAGTTTTACTCCTACCTAATAAAACTTTCAAACCCTACATTAACCACACTATCACTTCTAACATTGCTGTCTTCATGGTGTATAAACTGGTCCAGCTGCAGTATCAATACAGACAAATGTTGCACTGTAACACTAACATGAAATACATTTCCAGCCAAGCACATTTGATTGCATTTAACAGAATGTCTTACTTTGTCCATTTAAATGTCTTTTCAATATTTAGTCTTCCCATGACCCATTACCTTCAGTTGCTGGTGCGTAAGCCAGCCAGTGTCCTCTCCTTCATGCTCAATGACTGCACTTCTGTCTTCCCATCTCATGTTCTCTCAAAATCCTTTCTGCTTTTCCATAACCTGTCTTCCTCTTTCACTCCTACTTGTATCAGCATACAATTCAACCTGCCCTCTTCTCCAAACACAGTTATGAGGATAAGGAAAGACCATGAAAACAAAAAGAGAAAATAAAAACGAGACTCCAGTGACACATCATACCATAGGGTCATAGGTAGGTACTAGTCTATCTGCCCGAAGGCATTTATAAGCCAAGCCAGAATGTGTTGGCTTTTGCCGCCCCCTTAGATTAGTTCCCTGTGCCTCTGTCCAGCAGAGCCACTGAAGTGATCCCCGGCATAAACTTTCTGTTTCCCATCCACTTGTCAAGGTTTCTCTTGAAGTGTGTTAGTGAAGAGTTCTGCCTAATGTAGATGGAATCTTGTTCCAAAACATGGTAACTCTCTGGAACAGGAATCTATCCCTCCAGCACGTCTTATTTATTGTTGTATTGAGGTTTAGATCCCTAGAAAGTGTGGCTCGAGGGGATATGGTTTTCTTTAGGTGGAGCATGTCCATTAAATTCTGTGTTGGACATGGCCTTGTATGTCAGGCAGAGATCACCTCTGAATAGACGGTATGCAACCCAGTACAGCTGGAGTTTCTTCAGTCGAGCTGCATAGGGCATCTGTTTGAGGCCAGTGATCCTCTTGGTGAGGTACTTCTGTGGTCTTTCCAGCTGTTGCAGGTGTCTTGTAAGGTACATCCCAAATGGGGTGTTGTAGTCTATGATGGGTCTGATGAGTGATGAGTAGAGGGGCACAATGACCTCTTTTGATCTGGATGCGATCCCTTTTGTGATTAGGTGGGCCACATAGAAGGATTTTCTAACCACTTTGGCAATGTGATTATCAAAAGAGAGATTACTATCTACTTGGGTCCCCAAATCCCTTATTATGCCTTCTGTATTTAGAGGACTACCACCTATGTGGTAGTTCGTGGGTACTTTGTTTTTTCCAAAGGGGATGACTATGCACTTTTTGGCATTTAGCCTGAGGCCATGATTTTGACACCAAGTATCCGTCTCAGTGAGACCCTTTTGGAGGATGTCTGTGTCAGCTGAGAGTCAATTATAGCCCCTAGTTTGCAGTCATCTGTAAACTTGGTCAGCCTTAGTCCTCCTGTGCTTGCCTGTACCTCTGAGAAGTATATGCTGAACAGGAGGGGTCCTAGGACTGAGCTCTGGGGAATGCCACTTGTAACCGGTTTAGAGTCGGACCTAGCTCCCGCAACTCTCACCATGTGGGTTCCGTCCGTGAGCCAGCTGGCAACCCATCTTATGACATAGGGGTTTATGTTCAGGCTGGTGAGCTTGTCTATAATACCAGAATGGGGAATGGTGTCAAAGGCCTTTGCGAGGTCTAGGTAGGCTGTGTGTACCACCTTTCCCTTGTCTATAGCCTTGGTAACTGTCTCAAAGAAGTCCACCAGATTTAGGAGGAATTATCTGCCTTTAACAAAGCCAAACTGCGTAGGGTCCCATGTTTGAAGGTTCCCAATGTCTATGTTAATGAGTTCCATGATGATGCGCTCCATAGCCTTGCAGACCAAGTTAGTCAGGCTTATAGGGCAATAGTTCCACAGGTCTGTTGTGGCTCCACCTTTGTGGAGTGAAATAACTGTTGCTATGCACCACTCTATGGGTACGTAGCCTGTGGAGAGGCTAAGTTTGAACAGTGTGTTTAGATGAGGGATTAGTTCAGCTTTCAGCTTGTGTAGGACACAGCCTGGGACACCGTCCGGTCTCATTGATGCTGTGTTTTTGGCTTTGGAGAGGGCTGTTTTAACATGAGTGCCTGTGATTTCAGGGGCTGTACATTCTTCTGGTATGGTTACGGGCCCTTTTGGGGGTGAGGGAGGGGTGAAGTTTGCACTGAACCTGTCTGCCAGGATGTTGGTGATATTGGTTGGTTCAGTGTATTTTGTGGCATTCTGCATTAACTCCGAGCAGATCTGAGCATTACCACTTAGATTCTTGACATAGCTAAAGAATGCCTTGTGGTTACCTTTGGAGTCCTTGGCAATTTTTCTTTCAAAGCTAGCCTTGGATGATTTTACGAGGGATCGTAGTTTCTTGCTGATACTGATCAGGGATGTCTTCCTTCTTGGGATTTTGCTCTTTTCTGTATTAGTGTCCTCCTTCTGTTGTATAGCTTTTTTATGGCAGGGGTCCACCAGACTGGTTTTCTTTTCTTGGAGGAGTGAGTCTTGGTTTTGCTTGGGATAGCACAATCCATGTATTCTTGTAGGTGCCCATAGAATGCAATAATAAAGGATTTTGCAGCTTGGACAGCGTTATCCTTCAGCATGGGGGCTTTGAAACTTTCCACCTCAGTCTTAAGTAACTTGAAGTTTTCTTTTGAAAAGTTTTTCATGGTGGTTTCCTTGACCGGCGGTGGGGGTGGAATGTGGATATCCAGAGTGATTTGTTTATGGTCAGATCTAACCAGTGAGGGGTTGACCTCTGGTGTGGAATACGGGTCGCCCATGTTGGTGATGACCAGGTCCAATATGTTGTCACCTCTGGTGGGAGTGTTGACCAGTTGATCCAGGGCGTTTGAGTATATAAATTCTAGGAAATGTTGGAAAAGGGAGTTAGTACTTGAGTAGTTCTCCCAGTTAATGTTTGGGTAATTGAAATAACCCAATATTAAGGTGTTTGGTAGGACCTTTATGTTTCCCAGTGTTTCCAGAAATGTGGAATGGGGGTCCTGGGACATGGTGGGTGATCTAGTAAGTTACAATTTGAATTGCAGTTTTGCCCATTGTTAGTTACATGTGGATGATCTCTGAAGCATCGTGCTGTGCCACTAACCTGGAGGTGTGGGTATTCTTGATGAATATGCATACGTCCCCACCTTTTGTATTTCGGTCAGGGTTCTGTGGCCGAAATGTATGGTATGAGTTGTAGCCTGGTAGTGTTGGGGTGCTCTCTGGAGCCTTACACCAGGTTTCTGTTACTGCACATATATTGCTTTTCTCCATACTGAGAAGTGCCTCGAATGTGTGCATTTTGAGGTTTAGACTTCTGGCATTGAGTAGTATTACCCTCAGTTTTTTGTTACTTGTGCTATTTACGGCAGTGGGTTTTGTCTTTTGAGCCTTGCCTAAAAAAAGGCACTATGGAGGTGGCAAGAGTCTTGGCCAGTATTCGAAAGCCTAAAAGTGACAGGTGCAAGCTATCAATAGCAAAGCAGCGTGGCTTGTCGAGCATGTCATCCCAGGTGGACAGACACTGGATCTCCTTTGAATGACACCAGAAACTTAGCCAATTGTTGAAATTGAATAATTGTTTCTTTATACAGTGGTATCATTCTTGGTGAGGGCAGGATGCTACGCAGGGTCAGGATCATACTGGCCTGGGCTACATGATCAGAGAGCTCTTCCATGTCTCTTTTCATGTAGTCCAGGGAGGTACATCTCAGGTCATTCACACCAACATGGACAATGACAGAGTCATATTTGTACTTGTTCAGGAGTGACCTGAGTGCTTGTGTTATGTGGTGGATCCTGGCACCTGACAAGCAACTAACAGTAACCTTCTCCTTGTTCAGCCTAGTGAGTGGGATGTCAGTGTGCCTGACTTTAGAGTCACCTATTACAGGTGTTGGGTATGTTATTTTGCCTTAAGGGATGTGATTACGTAGCACACTGGTTTTGTGAAGTATGTGTTTCATGGTTTGTGTTGGGGGGGGGGGGGGTGCAGGTTGCCTGGATGTCTGCTTTGGAGGTCTCTGTTGCTTTTGCAGATTTTTATTTAGAGCCTCCGATTACGTTTTTGTGTATTTATGTGTGTTTTTTGCCAGTGCTGGTTAATGGGTCTATGTGAGACTGGTGGTGTGATGCAAGTATTTCTCTTCTCCTCTTGACTGATCCAGTTTTGGGTTGAGAGAGCTTAGCCTCCAGTTTGGATGTATAATTGCATCTCTCACATGTATTAGTGTTTGGTGGTAGGAGGAGAGGGTTCTCTGTGTACATGAGACAGTTGTAACATTGCCTCAAAATGCCCAGATTCACCAGTTGGACTGGAGAGTACACCTGAAATTGTCCTTTGGACATGCCTGGATAGGTACAGTGAACTGTTTTACTGATTGGCTGGTAAGGTCGAATAGAGAGCCTTGTCCTTCTGTACAGTATAAGGGGGTCTAGTGCTAGGGTTTATAAGTGCTTGATATGAGTTTTGACCAAGTGCTGGGCTGAGAAATGAATGGTTTGAGTGCTTAAGTTGAAAGTTTGTCTAGTTCCAAGGGAAAAATTGAAGAGGAGACTTTGTGCAGCCGGAAATAGTTATACTCTAGCTACCCGGCGTGCAAATGTGATTTTTATAGCAGGGAAATGAAAGAAGTAGAAATTAGCCCAAAATGGCCAATAAACTACTAATTTCTGGCCTGATACCACTCCTCCAGGGACAGATAGGCTGCTCAAAGCTCCCCTCTCTCACAGGTGAACAGAGAAACTTCCTTCTATCCAAGTAAGGTATGGGCAAACACAAAGACTTGTAACACAGCCCTGAATTCAGCACTAACCTGAAAAATGAACTATACTAGCTTAGAAAGTTTAAAAAATATATATATATTTTTTTTTTTTCTTCAGAAAATAAAGCAGATACAATCAAAAAAACACTTTAAATGCACAGAAAAAGGATACTTATTGTTATATATCTCAGATCAGAGTTGTAGTCAATGCCCCTAGTAATAAAGAAGGAAAAAACACAAATACAGTAAAAGCAGATGAATAAAGTGCACATTTTTTATATTTATATAAAACAATAGAAAACGAACAGACTGATTTAAACAAGTTACCAATTAACCAGAAATAAGCTCAAAATTGAGCCCTGTTCTAGCAGTCTTCAATCAGAGAAGTTCTAACTGCACACTCCTGCCACTAGGGTGCAGGGGAGCCTTCTCCAAAAAAGATGGCCTGGATCAGTGCTCAGGTTATACAAACAAAGCAAAATTTAGCAGGCCTGAATCTGGTCTATGCAACAGCAACAAGGCCCACCAATTTCAGAAATAAACAGTTCAGATAATCTGGCACAATAAGCCTATGACCAGAAATTCCCAGCTCAGAAGGGCAGAATCCAGCCTCTCCTCCCACACGAGTGCAAACCACAAACCTTCCCCAGCACCCATTCCCACATACTTGCTCAGATATTGGTGCCCAGAATTCTGCTAAGTATGCCATTTCTCAGAACTATCTAGTCAAAGGCCCTTTGCCTTAATCCTCCTCCTTCACTGTTTAATATTCCAAACACCCGCAGAACAGTTTTCCCCATTCCACTCATTCTTCTCTCACCTCTTCAATCCTCTAATATATCCAAGTCTACTCAGTTCTTTTTCATTTGCCCTGTTTTGAAATACGTCTCTGTCCTAGGGTTGCCACCTTTTCAAATGAACAAAGTGGGACATTTTTTGTAGAAATGTCAGATTTTGCAGGACAAAACATACCCATGACCAGTACAAAGGACAGAACATCAACTTTTTGCCAAAATAGAAGCTTATTCTTGTAGCATTTGAGTTGCTTATGCTATTTCATATAACATTTAGGTGTTTTAGATAAAAAACAACTGTTCTATGCAACTATTAAGGAAAACTTAGGAAATATTTTTGTCCTAAAATGTCAGGACATTTGCTATTTTTTCAATTTCTTCGCAAGACACAACTGCCCAAAGTGGGACAGGTGGTAACCCTACTCTGTCCATATTCCCTAAGCTGCCACCTTCCATTCTTCCCTCAACCCTATACTCTGCTTCCCCCTTCTGTCCACCATTGCTCTTTTTTTAGTACTCAGTAGAGCTGTTTAACACATCCAATTGAATGTAGATGGGCTTGCAATGTAACAGTCCTTCTCAGCTTGAGGAACTCACCAGTTCCTTCAAGCATCTGCCCCATTTCTGTCTTGTACAGCAGTAATACTTATCCCATTCAACCCTACTGTAACACACACACACTCCTCCTCCTTTTCAATTCCTTGGATTTATTATCTTTGCTTCAGGACAGGAGACCCCCAGTAACCACCACTTCTGTTTCCTCTCCATTTATAACTTCATAGCTATAGATTGCCTCTGCATTGGTAGCTGCCTAGTACATTTGTATACTCAAATTTTCCCATACTACCTGCAGTATCATGAGGTACTACATCTTGACCACTGCCCCTTCCTTTCTTAGACTGCTTAACCCTGGAAATAAGATTTAAAGAAACTTTATTGTCATTCAGGAGCACACAAGTACAGCCTAAGCTAAATTACAAATGTCAGCTCTCAAGAGAAATGCAGTGCAAATAATACAGATACAGCAGTATCAGAGAATAACATAAAAAGAAAATAACACGTATGACATGCAAGAGGTAGTTCAGATTACATAAACACACTCAGTATCCATTATCCAATGGTAAATCAAATAAAAAGTAAATACCCAACACCAAACCCTTTCACCGTTAAGATACATAATAAATAGAGGCTAGTGAATAGCAGCTGTTTAGTTACTGAATTGCACTTGTTAACCTTAGATGTGACTCAGTGTACCCATCATATTGTGTAATAGTAATACTAGTGGTAATTGCTCAGAGCAGTGGGATTAAATAAAAAGAGAGGCTTCACTGTATCAGGTACTATGGTTGCTGTCCGAGTTAATAAGCCTCACAGCTGTAGGATACAAACTGTTCCTGAACCTGGTAGTCCAACAGCAGAAGCTGCGGTACACTTCCTTCCAGACGCAAGTTGTGAGAACCAGTTTTGGGCCGGATGGGTCAAATCAGATAGTATTCTGCATGTTCTCTTTCTTACTCTTGTAAAGAAAAACTCCTGAATAGAAGGGAGGTTTGTGCACAAGATTTTCTCAGCCACCCTCACCACCCGCTGCTGAACAATGCTATAAAGTTGCTAGTGAGGATGTTCTCGGTAGCGCCTCTGTAAAAAGTGGTAAGAGCATAAGAGCAGACAGTGGGAGCCTGGCCTTTATGAGCTTTCTCAGGAGGGGAAGCCTCTGTTGAGCCTTCTTGACTATATGGTTGGAATTAACAGTCCAGGAGAGGACATCTGAGATGTGAAAGCCCAGGAACTTGGTTGTTTTGACTTTCTCCACTACCTCTCTTTTGACAGGGAGTGGCTGGTAAACTGTTGCCTTTCTCCTGAAGTACATAATAATTTCTTTGGGCTTATTAACATTCAGGTCCAGGTTGTTCCTGTTACACCAGGCAATCAAAGTGTTCACCTCATCCCTGTAGTTATGTTCATCCCCACCACTAATAAGACCCACAACTGTGGTATCATCAGCAAATTTTATAATTTGGTTTGAGTTTTGTTTTGCAGTACAGTCATGGGTGAGAATGTTGAAGAGCAAGGGGCTGAACACACAACCTTGGGGAACACCAGTATTCAGGATTATGCGTTGAGAGGTGTTTCCAGTGCATGCCCATTGGGGTCTACCAATCAGAAAGTCAAGAGTCCAGTTACATAGGTGCTTGTTTATCCCGAATTTCATGAGCTTATTCACCAGTTGCATTGGTATCACAGTGCTGAAAGCAGAACTGAAGTCGATGTATAGCACCCTTATGTAGTTGCTCCTCCCTTCCAGGTGTTTTAGTGTAAGGTGTGGTGCAACTGATATTGCATCCACAATCAATCTATTTGTCTGGTATGTAAACTACAGAGGATTGAAGGACTTAGGCAGACTCACAGATAAATGTTTCTTCACAATCCTCTCAAAGCACTTCATGACGTTTTAGGTTAAGGCGACCGGTCTGAAAATATTGAGGCAGGTGGGGTTGGGTTTCTTTGGAAGTGGGACAATACTTGTTTCCTTGAAATGCGAGGGAACTTTCTCTATAGCAAGGGATGAGTTCAAGATGTCTGTCAGTACTAGACATAAATGATCAGCACACTCCTTCAACACCTTGACAGGTATGTTATCTGGTCCAGCAGCCTCCCTAGGATTCACCTTCTTAAGCTGAAGTCTCACCACCTCAGAGTTTAAGGTGAGCACTACCTCCTCTTTGTCAGCGTTTGTTTTGGAAGGTATGGTGGTGTTCTCAGATCTTCCAAATAAGGAGTTCAGTTCATTCAGGAATTCCAAGCTGTCATTACATTGGGGTGGTTTGGTCTTTTAGTCCATGAGCTGCTGTAGCCCCCTGCCATAGGCTTCTTGTGTCCCTCATGTTTTGGAAGCAGATCTGAATTTTCCTCCCATACTCCTCTTTTGCCTCTCTGATGCCCTTTTCAGATTTGACCTTTCTTTGCCATTTGCCTTGAAGGCTGTGTTTCTTTCCTTCAGTTGCTCATAGACATTCCTTGTGAGCCAGCGTTTCTGATTAGCTCTTACAGTGATGGCTTCCGTGGTGGTTACATCCTCCACACATTTATTTATGTAGGCAAGAACTGATTTGGTATAGGTGTCTATGTCTAATTGGAGGTTGTGCGTAGCCGCTTCTTTGAAGACCTTCCAGCAGGTGGTACTGAAACAGTCCTGAAGGCAATCCATGGAACCCTCCTGCCAGACTCTGATCTGTTTAGCTGTTGTTGTTTCTCTGATCAAAGCTGTCTTATAAGTAGGCAGAAGCAGGAAGGCAGTGTGATCAAAGTTGCCTATGTTGGGGTGCTTCAAAGCTTTAAAGGCTCCTTTAATATTGCTGTAAGCTTTGTCTAAGGTATTCTCCCCTCTGGTGGGGAAATCCACATACTGATAAAAATGGGTTAGCATTTCCTTAAGGTCAGATCTGTTGAAATCACCCGCTATCACACGTGCAAATTCTGTGTTTCTGCTTTGTAGCTGACAGACAATATTATGGAGTTTATTTTGAGCTTCAGTGGAGTTAGCACTGGGGTGGGGGGGTGTACACTGCTGTGACATATATCCTACTGATTTCCATTGGTACATAGAAAGGTCTGAATTTTAGTATCAATATTTCCACATCTTCAGAGCAGTATGATTGAACTAGCTTACAGTCTTTGCACCATCTGTTATTAACAAAGATGCATACGCTGCCACCTTTAGCTTTACCACTCTGTGCTTTACATCTATCTGCTCTAAACAGAGTTAGCCCATATAGGTTGACAGCATTGTCACTAATGTTACCATGCAGCCAAGTTTCAGAGAAAATGAACAAACATGTCTCCCGTACCTTATTTTTGTGAGCTCCATTCTCATATAGTCCATCTTACTATTCAGTGACCAGACATTTGCAAGTAATACTGAAGGTAATGCAGGTCTGTGGGGGTTTCTCTTCAGTTTAGCAGCAGCTCTGCCTCTGCAGCCTCTCTTTCTAGTACTTTCACATGTTTTCCTTTAGTAGCTGCTCCAGGGTATTCCAAAACCCTTCATGTGAAGTTTCAGAGCTCTGACGGCATTCCTGTTTAAAATGCAGAGATCTATGATTTCTGCAAGTGAAGCAGCCCCGCGTACTCCTCAGACAACAGAGATTCAAGCCAGCAGCTTTTTCTAGTAATCCGTTTAATTTCCAATAATTTACTCCTGGTATAAGTAATTGTATCCACATAAAAACGTCTGGAAAGTGATTTTTTCATTTTTTTGTGTGTCCAAAAGAAGCAGGAATATACATTTCTTCCTGACGAGCTAACAAAGCTGCAGCCACCCTGGGTGCCACCACTTTTTTTCCCCTCCTTCGTTTCCTTCTTGCATATACCGTGGAAGCAAAGGCTTCTAAAATCTTAACTGCCACTACTGCCATCAGAAATCTATTTCTAAGTATCCTCTGCTAGAACAGCCACTCCCTGCACCTATAACTGTGCAGTTTCACAATCATTATGTCACTATTTGCCCTTGCTGGAGATCCTATTATTCTTATGCACCCAATCTTTCTGGCATTCTGTATATGGCACCTCCACCAAAGTCTCTTTCATCCATTTCTCCATAAAATAAATGCATTCTTGGTACTCCACCCCTTCTGCCAATCTGATCATTCATATATTCTCTTTCTTGCATCTGCTCTCAAGATCTTCATTTCTGCACTGTGTACATCTGTGGTTTGCTTCAGCTTTTCATTTCCCTTTCCAAATGATGCACAACTTTTTCCAACACTTCCACTTATTCATTCACCAATGCTGCGGACTTCTGGGACACTTACTAAATGTGGGCAAAAGATCCTAGTATGGCTTCTGCAAATAGGTTCATCATGAGTGTAAATGATTTCACAATTACAGCAAACAGGATTATATAGTATGATATTCAACTGATACAAAATGACCAGTGTGATTTTCTGGCGTTAAAACAAACACTTGATAACATCTTGAAAACTGGTATGCTGAAGCACACTGTAAAAAAAAACAACTGGTAATTCTACATGTGGGTACAGAGAAGGCATTTTGCAGGGCTGCTTGGTATTATCTGACAAACTTATTAGTGGAATTTGGGTTTAAAATAGAATTTGTTGATTTAATTGTGGCAAGTTACACTGCTTCTACAGCTGGTGTGAAATGACATGCAGGTCTGTCATTGCAGTTTAAATTACCAAAGGGAACAAATCAGGGATCCTCAATGTCACCAAGTTTATTTGCCTTGTGTAAGGAGCCTTTACTATACCTGTAACTCATTAATACTTGAAACTTGAATGGATATTCGACTGCTAACTGTTACAGCTTTCTATTTGGTTACAATGGACTTGTACACCTGATGAGGCCATATCAGGGTAAGGCACCTCTTTTAATTACTAAATAGGATTGGTATTTTCTCAGACTATAAAGTTAATAAAACAAAGGCAAAAGTGGTTGTTCCTGAACTTTAAAAAGTGAATATGGTTATTAACAGCAGACAGCTCATACTAAAACATATAATTTTGGTGTGGGGACACACTTAAAGACTCAATTAGAAAGACATACAGAATTATATAAACTATTAAAAGTGAATTTAATTTTGTCTCCAGAAAATGAGTTACAGCAGGAGGTGCAGGCTTTGCATTTCCCCTTTTCTAAATTAATTCCAAGCTAATATATTTAATTTTTCAAGATGTAAACCAGCCTCTATTACATGACTCCGGTTTATGATGACTTTTGATAAAAGTGTTTGATTATTTCATTTGATTTAATATGTGTAAAATTAAAACAAGTGAAACTGTATAAAGGTTTCTAGACAAAGGCATCTTACAACATTAGCACTGAAATTACACTCAATGTATGCACAAATACTGTAAAAAGTATATATTAGATTTTTGCACTCTTTATTCCCATTCAAATTAAGTAAAACTTAAGTAAAACTTGAATGTGATGCTGGATATTACAGTGAAAACTACTGACTTCAAAGCAAGAAAGGCTGCATGAAGCAACAGAACGGGTGAGGCTAAATGGAATTGAGTGGAGTTACATTACAGCAAGTCAATGAGCATTAACTTGTGATCAAACAACAAATGAGGCCAGCTACGGTCATCCACAGTCTGCCTCAGTACCCACTCATTTTTGCCACTTTACTGTCTTTGTCTTTCTGTAATCAATAGTCCAACATCATGTGAAATGGAAACCTCGAAAAAAGGCTCCATGGGACTCACAGTGCACTTCCCCAGAGCCCCTCTCCTGTATTCCCCCCTTTTCTTGGCCCCACAACATTCAGATTACTTCTTTCTTGTTTTTTCACACTTTGTCTTAACTTTTAAACTTTCTCCCATTCTTTCAACACACAGTAAATGCTCAAGACGCCATTCTAATAAGTGTGGAAGGTAAATCAATTAAGCCATGGGTCTGGGAACTGCTAGGCCAGCAAAAATCACAAGGCACTAGATGCTGCAAGGTGTATCTAAGAGCTTTTTTTCTCAAACTTTTAATCCAGTGATGACCCAAACAAATATCATGAATGAAGAAAGAAATTAAATCTTATTTTTCCTTGAAAGAAAAAAAAAAAATTACTTCTAAAGCTTAATGTTCAAAAATACTAGCTTCTAATAAACCGT